>NC_068981.1:54036787-54041693 GCF_001194135.2 Octopus bimaculoides | reverse complement strand
CGGGGTTGTCGATCCTTTTTGCCAGAGTCTTTGTGAGGAGCCTCATTTCTGCTCTGTAGAGAGGACCGACAGTGCATGACCCCGGCGGCCAGGCCACATCAGCGGTTGAAATCATTTAACACATGACATATACTGCAATATCCTTGACTGCAGTGTAAGATTATCAAGCAATATGACATGAATAACTTTGCTTATGATACAACACTCTGAAAAGCAAATTATAGATACTGACGAGACATGATTCTAATTTTTTTTATAGGAGAAAAGAGTAAAGTGTATTGCACTTAGTGATTACCAAATGTTTTGTTTTATCAATAAGAATAAATAAAATATTTTAGCATTGTCAGAATTGAACGTAGAATGAAGATACATGGAATAGTGTAAAGTAATATATATTTTAACTACTCGCTCCTTTTGAAGACAACTTATTGAAGAATAAGAGTGAGACACAGAAAAAAATGTAGGGGTTAGCAGAGTGTGGAGACAAAAAAGGGATAGAAAATATGTGAGTGGATACGTAGATATTTATTTATGATTTATGTATATGCACATTCATATACACGTATACACATGTATGCATATCAGCGCGCGCGCACGCACACGCACACACACACACACACATACATGTATGTGCATTTGTATAATGTACATATGTGTATAAGTATGCAATCATTAAATATATCTAGGTGTATATGTATATATATTTCTCTACTTGTGTTTATATATATGTGTGTGTGTGTGTATACTTATATATGTGTATGTGTGTACACACACACACCTCTGTATGTGTGTGTGTGTAAGCATGGTAAGCGAGCGTGTGTGTGTGCGTACGTAGTAGAAAAAATCGAGACGGAGAGTTTTCGTTAGGAGCAGTAGTGGTCAGTACATATCCACTACAAAGAAGCAGAATAAAACACGGTTGACCTCAAACAACTATTATCAATATATGAAGGTAAAATGAATAAGGAAAGATTCTTTTTTATGCTTTTAGAACAATCGTCTTCAAAGGAATCTTCCAGACCATTTAACCACAGAAAATTACGTTTGCTTAAATGAACAAAGAAAATGTATTTATAAACGCAATGATCCTTTTCTGAAGCTTGATTACATGTGTATAAACATACAGACTCACACGCAAATACACGCACGCATGCACGCATGCACGCATGTACACACACACACGCACACATGCCCATCACACACAAAACACAACCACACACACATATGGGTTATATGTATATATATATATATATATATATATATATATATATATATGAGTATATGAACATAAGTATGTGTATTTGAACGAAGCATACAAAAATACATAAATATTATTTACACACAGTATATATCTCAAAGCATATCTCTACTCAGTTACTGTAACGATTATAATATCGCCCAACTAACTAAGCCATCTTGCAAACGATTTTGTATAATGATCAAATTATAACAGCTATTAGCAATAGATTACTTCGTTATTATATGAGACGAAATCGTTGCATATGTGCAGGAAGATAAACGCAGTTTTGTTTTTCTTCTTAGTTTTTCACTACTATTTTAGTAGGCAAATCGTTGATATCTTCTTAGAAATACAATATAAGCTGATAGTTAAAAATATGTAAGAAATTAAATGACTTCGAATATCATAATTATTATACTGTACTGAAGGAACCGTCTTATGAAGCTGATGTAATATGTATGTAAGTAAAGAAAGGAACTATACTACTGCATTCCTTGCCAATATATATATATATTTTTCATAATAAAGTTTTATATATCTAAATATATCTCAGTACATGCAGTAAAGGTCCATCATTGACAGCCAGTGGTGAAGCTTTTATGTGCTCAAATGACCCGGTAGAAATATCAGTCGTATCTCCCTCAAATAACACCCTATCGCTTTAAAAGGGGATGAATAAATGGATAGTCTAATCTTTCATAAACTCATCATAGATTCAAATTCTACAAAATTAATGAATAACACTGAAGCTTGGGCCTGGTGCAGTTAATTTGTAAAGAACTTTTTGGAACAACCATAAATTGAAAAATCAATGAAGAGTATGTACAAAAGACGTTCATTAACTTGAAAAGTTTAGGTGCTAATATATACGTAAAGGCATGCCTTTTCTTCAGCTATTGGGCAGATTTCCAGAACATCTTCGTGATTTTAGTGAAGAACATGGGGAGAGATTCAATGCAGATACTAAGATGATGAAGAAAAAGCATCAAGGGACAATGGCCAGACGCAAGAAGGCAGACTACTTTTGGAAGCTTAAATAGGTTTATCCTGATCATCCAGACAAAGGAAAATCATATAAACATCGTCTTTCTATGCATAAATTGTGATTTCTTCGACAAAGTTATTTTGTTTTCATGTTATTCAATGCATATTTCCATTGTGTATTTCACAATTTCATGCGGTTACTTTGGTATAGTTCACAGAAACAAAACAAAGACAATGTGCGATGTATGTTTGTATTGTTCACAGAAACAAAAAAAGCAATAAATCTTTGTACTTTTTGCGCTGTATGAAGACTTCATTGTTTCTTTGTGTACGTGTGTGTGCGCGCATATATGTGTATGTACACATACATACACACGCACACACATAAATGTATATGTATTATAATACATATACATAAAATTAACTTTATACATAAATACTTGTTTTGCATATAATACATTACACACACACACATACACACACGCGCATATATATATATATATATATATATATATATATATATATATATATATATATATATATATATATATATATATATATATATACATTCACACGTACGCGCACACAGTTTTGTGTATAAGTGTGTAGGCACACAAACATATATACATACATGTATATATATATATATATATATATGTGTGTGTGTGTATGTACGTATATATATTATCAAAAAATACTCTAAATTACTCCAATAAAAAGCGTGTAATCAATATTTTCATTGATATATAAAATATTTTCACATCAAAAATAATTAATAATTAAGCATATTAAATAATTAATAATTAAGCATATTAAATAATTTCAGTCAATATTTGATTCGCTCTTTCGTTTGCTTCGTATCACTAACACCGTGAAATGCAAGGAAACGCATCGGTTTTCAACTTTTGTTATATTAGTCTTCCCATGAGAATATTTTTTATTTTTACATTTATATCTAAAAATAGAATTAATTGAATCATTTTTTGTATTTACCTGGCTAGTGTAAAGTGCTAAAAAAGAGAATAAAGTTATTTTCCAAGTCTTTCGTTTTACATTTATGGCTTCATGTCCCTATTACAAATCGAATCCAGGTAAAAACAAAAAAGTCACAAGTAAAAAAGTCACAGGAAAAAATGTCACGGAAAATAAGAGACAGAAATAAAGGGAGAACGTTAGGAACAATGTTTCTGCGTCTTTCTTTATTAGAAATGTTAACTGTCGAATTCTCACATTTTTAAGGCTAATAATCTCAATCAGTTTCTGTAAAGGAATATGCAGAACTGACGATAAATTAATGAGTTTTGTTTAAAAATTGTAAAATAGGGCAAAAACATTAGTTCTTTGTATAATTGGGCAACATCAACCTGGCAGATTAAAGTAAGTCAGCTGAGGTCACTGTGACCACAGATTGTCTAATCCTGTAAATCCTTTTGAGTATTACTGGCCACGTACAAATCAGTTAGACGAAAATTACTAAAACACGGGAATACGTGCAAGGCTATAGAAAAATGCATATATATATTCAATTAGAAAACAGCTACACAGAAGGGACTTTAGACACAAAGCAGCACTACAGAAAGTATTCAATATGATAGAACAAATACTTGCTTATAACGGAAATTCAAACAATTAGGCCAACTTGCACAACAATGCAGAAACAAATTTAATACAGACATAACACTAAAATCAAAACAAACACATAAATTATATTATCCAAATTTACTGAACTATATAAAACTGATGAATATATTAATTGTTTAAAAATCCATAAAACAGAAATCAACAGATTACGTAAATCATAAAGAACTATTAAAGATGCACTCAATTAAATAGTAGGATAAATTTCATCAAGAACCCTGATATGATATGTAGAACGAAAATACCCGAACGTATCTTATGCTAATGTTAGAAACATTCATCACCAACAACACAGTACAAATATACAGACTATCAAAGAAATGCAATGAAGACGCGACTTGTACTGGTTTAGGTGTTATGTTCACCATCATTGGGTTGAATGACCAACCTTTTTCCGTCATCTCCAGTCTTGTATGTGTTTGGTAAGGATGGTCGCTATTTTTAGAGATAGTGTGGAAGGTTGGTTGGTGGGGGAAAACATTCACATAGTTTGTAGAATCAAAAGGATTTTTTGTTTCTGGGCTAGTCTGTCATGGTTCAGTGGTTTTGGGACTCGTCTTAGAGTTCAAGATGTTGTGAGTGTCTGTGTTTTTGTGCGTGTGTGTATGTGTGTGTGCACGCTTATATATGTGTGTATATATATGTGTGCTTGTGTTAGTGTGTGTGGTTTTTTTGACCGGTCTTAGAGTTCAGTGTAGTGTGTATGTGTGTGTGTATGGGTCTGTGTATGTGTGTGTTTTATAATTAGCAAGATGATGTGTATATATGTGTGCACATTTGTGTGTGTGTATATGTGTGATTTGTATTTGTCAGGGTGTTGTGTGTATGTGTTTGTGTGTATGTGTTTGTTCGTGTGTGTATATGTGAGTGTGTTGTATTTGTCAGGGGCTCTATGTGTGTCCGTGTGTGTTATGTTCATCAGGGTGGTATGTATGTGTGTGCATGTGTGTGTACATGTACGTACTGTGCGTGTTTTCACTGAGTATGCGCTTGTGTGTGTATGTATATGTAGGTGTGGTTTATGTAGTTTTCGGGGGGGGGGGG
>NC_068981.1:54035907-54036760 GCF_001194135.2 Octopus bimaculoides | reverse complement strand
GTGCATACGTGTGTGCTATATTTGTTATGGCGAAGTGTGTGTGTGTGTGTACGTGTGCATTCGTGTGTACGAATGTTATTTTTCTATGTGGTGTGTGCATATGTTTGGGTGTATTTTTGTGAGTGTTTTATTTGTATTTTTTGTGTGCGTATATGTATGGGTGTGTTTGTGTGAATGGGTCTTGTATTTGTCAAGGTGGTGTGTGTTACTGTGTGCATGTACGTGCTTATATGTGTGTGTATGTGCGTGTGTCTGTGAGTGTCTGTATTGCGTACGTATATGTGTTTTTTCTTTGAGTGTGTGTGTTTAATGGGATATTGTGTTTGTGCGTGTGCGTATGTATGCATGTATGTGTAGGGGTGCATTGTATTTGTGTGTATTTGTATATGTGTGTGTGTGTTTGTTGTGGATGCGTACCTGATGGGTAGGGGTAGAGGTATTGTGTTTTTGTGTCGGCAGTCCGAGTATATTTTTTGAGATGCTAGAGTATGTTGAGTTACAGTCTGTGGGTCTTTTTTAAAACGGGGGCCACATTTTTCATTAATGTTTTACGTAGTGTTTTTGGTAGCGAAAGACTTTCAAACTTCGTATACTTATCTATTTTGTGTTATAGAACAGAAAAATATTTTTGTATTCGAATTTATTTCATGTAAAAAATTGTCTTATTTCGATAATTTCAACCAATCACTGACAAGTATTCAGTTGTTTACATTTACTCCTTTGGCTCACTAAGCGATGTAAAGCGTATTTAATCTCCATACCTTCGTTTTATTTGCTTTTTTCATTTTAAATTTGCTTTAACCCTAACCCTAACCCTAACCCTAACCCTAACCCTAACTCTAGGGTTAGGGTT
>NC_068981.1:54030424-54034649 GCF_001194135.2 Octopus bimaculoides | reverse complement strand
ATATATACTCGTATATATGACATTACAGATGTAACACCTGAATTTATAATCAAGTAACTACTAAACCGACGTGACAATCTTTTTCGACTGCAAGATAATGGTAAGAATTCAGAATTTCATTTGATATGTATTTCAAGATTCGACAAACATGGTTTCGTATAATATGCTAAAAATATTGCCTTTGTATTAAGAAAGATTTATCATAATTTTAGCAAATTCTTGCTGTAACAATTGTAGTTTTCGTTACTTCTTTCGTACATACACACAAACACATACAAACGTGCGTGTGTGCGCGCGCACACACACACACACACACACACACACACACACACACACACAAACACACACACAGACACACACATATAAAAAACCATATAACTGTAAGTATACATGAACTTCGTCGACATTTCTCATCTATTAAAATGTAAGCTCTCAATTACTTATTCATCCTTATTATATATCATTCGTTATAGCAGAATATTAAGACATTGTTATTGTTAGTATTTTTCCTCACTTCTAACAGTACATTATTGCAAACAGTTAACTGCTTCTTAAACGACACAATGTGGTGCTAATTACTACATTCAACGTATAACACTTATAAAATTATATACTTTTAAGACTCTTTACCTCAATAATGAAAAGGAATTTCAAGAACATACAATAGCAAGTATAAATGCCATTCATAGCATACACTTGAAAATACATAGGTAATGCAATATAACCTATCTACAATAAAAACATTTAGAAAACAAAAAAGATGACTCATTCGATTGAAGAATAATCTTTAAAGTGAATTTTTATAACATACTAGCAGAGGCACCCGGTGTTGCCAGGAATGAAATTTTATTTCCTTACATATTGGAAGAAAAAGCAGAATATGTTGTATAGAAATTTGTTGACAAACACTTACCTCCCAAAATAAAAACAAACACCTACCTCCCAAAATTGTATATATTCGAAATGGACATAACACATATTCGTAGTATATGTATACAGAAATACATGAGTGTAGAAAATAGAGTATTGTACGGGTTGAAGCGAAATTTGTCACTCAGTGAAGCAAAGAGCTAGTATGGAAGAAACCAGAAAGAAACCGTCGACAACAGAAAAACACGAAACTGTACGGATTGAAGTGAAATTAATGAAGATACTTCTGTCAGTAAATTATGAAATTACTTACATCAGTAATTGTGAACTTCTTTCTGTCAGTAAAATGTGAAAACAATAACATAAAAGTGAAACAATGGCGTATGAAAATTGAAAGTGAAAAGAATAGCGTCTGAAAAATGAAAGTGAAAACAAGAGATATAGATAGAGAGACATGTTACTGAGAGATAGAGATAGATAGAGAGTTGGATAGAGAGATAAACATAAAGAGATATGTTACATCACTGAAGGTAGAAAACCGGAAGTAAATATTTTAAAATCTTTGAAAGACGTGAATGTAATATAAAAAACAAAATTTTTTATTTTTTTAAAATTTTAATAAAAAAATCAAATGAAGACCGTATTATATGTCCGAGGTCAAATTATTCAAGCATGAGAAGTATGGAAGTAATTGGTGCAGCCGTTTTCGCATTAAAAGTGAATATGCACACATTTCTATTTTATATAATAGATCTTAATCACTCAATGGAAAGAGTAACGTAATAAAGCATCTGACTTTCTTAATAATCTCTTTCTTCTTTTCCTCTCTCCTCCCCCTCTCTATCTATCTCTCTCTCTCTCTCTCTCTCTCTCTCTCTCTCTCTCTCAAATATACTTTATTGTATCCTATTATTTCTCAATGAAAATAATTTTAACAACCTAATACCTATGTAGTAATTTACAGGCTGTTTTAAATAATTTCTTCTTACTTTCATGAACATCATATCGATTTAAATGTTAAATATATACTTTAAAGCAGAATATATACCACAAATAAGAAGCAATTTTTCAACGTCAGATGAGTGAAGAGAGATTTTAGCAATTAAAATGAAGTGCTGAATATTTAAAGAAATCTCATTAAATGAAAAGTAATTAAATTGATGTATATATATATAAGGGTAATTCATCACCTGTGAACTTATTGCAGAGTGAGAACCTTATAACTGAAAGTGACAGCTTTCCTCCTGTTCTATACACAGATCAACTGTAATATTCAAATTTCCATACAATATTAACACTCTCTAATGACATATCAGATCAATAGGTTAAGTAAACGGTATGATCGATGCCCAAAGTTGTTAAACGTTAAATCCCAAACAAAAAACGTGAATTTAAAGCTTTATAAAAAAATGTTAGGTACTGCTCACAATAACGAGTGATACATTCTATGCGAAGGAAAATGTCAGTGGCTTAATCAATTCGAGTACATAGGATGATTCAGAAGTTCCTTTAGCATTGAAATCATATGTAAAATTGAAATGCTAAAATGTATTTTATTCATCCTGTAGAATAAATTACCGTGTTCAAAGTCACAGGAGTACCCACATACTCGTCACTCATTTAGTATAATTATGCAGTATAATATATCCTCTGGCATGTTTTCATTTTACACTACAGTATTCATTCTACTATACGCACAAGATCTGAAATTTTGGAGGGAAGTTTAGTCGATTGCATCGATCCCAGTGCTCCGCTGATACTTGTTTTATCGAGTTCGAGAGGATAAAAGGTAAAGTTGACTTCAAAACCTTGAAATTTTTATGCATGTTTGGCAAACTATCAATCCCATATTTCATTGGGTTATTTTTCTATAGTGAAATGGATAATGTTATCTTTTACCAATCCATAACAATGTTCATCTCTACACTACAACCTATCGAAACGCTGTTATAAAATACTGCCAAATCTTTCAGCGATGAGTTGCATTTCATGTGGCTCCCATTGCAGTTAGGTAGATTTACAAGTAGGAGTTAAATGTTTTAGATAAATTCTTTAGATAAATATATAAGCAGTGTCGATGTGAGTACCGTACAACTGATAAACCTATGCATTTTTAGCTTCATCAATTGCCACCGAGATTTTAACATTAAAAGCGAAATGTTTTAAATTCAAATCCGTCTGTTAGGGCCACAATACTCTCTCCCAATGATCTTTTAAAATAAACAGTGCACACACACACATCACAAAGTTGCTCCCCCACTACTTCTGTTCGTGATCAGGCACATATCGTCAGCCACTAAGGGACTGCTCACCTTGTTAAGATCAAGCAACTGACAAGCAAATCGGTAGCCCATCTTTTATACCAAGACGAAACATGTACATGATAACACTTCTAACCAGTTAAGATCAGAAGCCATGAAAGCCAGTGCCTGGTACTGCATCAGGACATTTATTATTATTACTATTGGTTGTAGTTGTTGTTGTTGCTGCTGCTGCTTCTGCTGCTGCTGCTGCTGCTGCTACTGTTGTTGTTGTTGTTGTTGTTGTTGTTGTTGTTGTTGTTGTTGCTGCTGCTGCTGCTGCTGTCTTTGTTGATGTTGTTTGTTGTTGTTGTTTGATTTTAATTCACCCAGAAACAAATGTATGGTAGTATATCATGAGCAGATTTTCTGCAAACGTTTTATGACAATTGCAAACAATTGTCTTCAAATATAGTTGTTATTGCTATTAAATCACTTTCTAATATTTCAGATTCTACGACTACTTCTAACATTAGTACACCGACTGCCACCCAACTGCCAGAACTATCATCAATATTTCATTATAATCATTGCTACTTTCCACTGCTCCTATTCTCTATTTCATTTATCTAATTAGCAAATTCTTCTGATGCCTGCTTGGACTTTTTTTTTAAGTATGGACTTTTTTTTTATCGAAGCCTACACTAGAAGTGATGGCCCATATTTATGTGCAATATTCTAAAGATATTTTGGCTGTGTGGTAAGTAGCTTGCTTACCAACCACATGGTCCTGGGTTCAGTCCCACTGCGTGGCATCTTGGGCAAGTGTCTTCTACTATAGCCTCGGGCCGACCAAAGCCTTGTGAGTAGATTTGGTAGACGGAAACTGAAAGAAGGCCGTCGTATATATGTATATATATATATGTATGTGTGTGTATATGTTTGTGTGTCTGTGTTTGTCCCCCCAACATCGCTTGACAACCGATGCTGGTATGTTTACGTCCCCGTAACTTAGCGGTTCGGCAAAAGAGACCGATAGAATAAGTACTAGGTTACCAAGAATAAGTCCTGGGGTCGATTTGCTCGACTAAAGGCGGTGCTCAAGCATGACCGCA
>NC_068981.1:54027831-54030414 GCF_001194135.2 Octopus bimaculoides | reverse complement strand
CTCTCTCGCTCTCTCTCTCTCTCTCTCTCTCTCTCGCTCTCTCTCTCCCTCCCCTATCTCTCTCTCTCTCTCTCTCTGAATATATATAAATACACACACATGCATACATACATACATACATACATACATACATACATACATACACACGAGAGGGCATCAACATCGTTTCATGAGTTAACTCGCTGAAACATTAAATGTACGTATAGTAAAGATATTGTATTTTATTTCTTGAGTTTTGATGCCCTCTACTAAAGAGACATTTGAAAAATTATCATTAGCAATATTAATACCATTACGATTACTATTTTAATTTGATGTTAATATTTGTTGTTTTTTTTTTCTCTTAATATATTTGAACTTAATTCAGATTGATTCCAAAGTCTTATTTTCATTTGTACTATTTGAATAAAAACTGAATGTAAGCAAATCGATTTTCCAGAACGAAAGAAATTATTCACACATATTTACCATCAACTACAATGAAGACTAAGTAAGCTCAAAAGTATTGTCTATGAAGCAAACTGAGATTCTGGTCAATAAGCAATGCATTGTTTATCATAATACGTCGGCTTATGATGAAATAAATTTAATAGCTGTAAAAATTAGATATATCTATACCTCTGGACTGTACGTTTAGTAGATAGGCAAATTTATGAGCTCAAGCCTGGTGTGATAACGTTTATATATAGGAAGTCTTCCTGGGCAAGCTAGTTTATATGTAACAACAGTTATAGCTGTATTTGAAGACAATTACGGTGGAGCTGTTTAAAATATATTTTAGAAAAATCAACTCGACAAACAGCCGTACAACTTTAATTCTTAGAGCTCTGTACAACTTATATTACAAGAATCTTCTAAAACAGTAACATTCGCGAAAAAACTTACTTGATTTGTCCACCTTTCGTTTAATACGTGAGGTATCAAAATTATAGTTGTGCATCTGCAGCATCCACTGACATATTTCCATTGTAACAGTCGAAAATTAGTTCCTGGTGAATTTCCATAGACCTCGGGAAATTTTCATTATTTTCTTCATATTCTTGTCTCATCAGTATTTCATATTTTTGAAAGTTTAGATATACAGTGTCTACTACATAATTTGTTTGATCTTTGACACTGGGCCACCGTAAGTTGCTTTTACTTCCAGTTCTGTTTGTCAGCATATTTATACGTTTCATATTATCATTCATCCTATTTTCTCTTCTCTTCATTTTGCTTTCTCACGTTCTTTCTTTAATTGATTTTGCATGTATAAAGACACTGTTCACTATTTATTTATAAAATGTGCTTGAATTATCTATTCATCGTACAATCCTATTGAAATTAGATTCTTCCTGAAACGTTTCTACTATTTTTCTTCACGACATAAAAATTATTGTAATGCTTCTGCCGTGACCGGCAATGGCCCATATATGTAGCTGAAATATAATATGTAATAAATTATTGGTTTCAAATTTTGGCACAAGGCCAGCAATTTCGGAGAAAGGGGTAAGTCGATTACCTCGACCCAAGTACTCAACTGGTGCTGATTTCATCTACCTCAAAAGGATGAATGGTAAAGTTCGCCTCGGCGGAATTCGAACTCAAAACGTAAAAACGAGCAAAATCCCGCTAAGCATTTTGCCCGATTATGCCAGCTTGCCGCCTTAATATACGTAATACAATATTATTCTGAGTATGATATCATATTATGTATAATATGATACATAATATATTATAACTTGTAGTTTAAATATTTAATATTATTACACTCCTGTTTAAGGTGGTGAACTGTCAAACTTGTCAGTTGTCGGACAAAATGCCTTCTCTGAGTTCAAATCTCACTGAGATCAGCTTTGCCTTTCATCTGGTACTTGACAAATAAACTACCAGTCAATTATTGGAGTCGATGTAATTGGCTTACCCCATTTCCTTAAAACTGCTGGCCTAGAGCCAAATCTAAAAAGAATTATTATACTTCTATTTTGTTCTTTTGTCATTTTTTCTTAGGTCTCAAAATAAGAAAATGGCGTTCATAGTGAAGCAATATTGAATTATTTTATATCAAACACATTGAATGGTTATGATACGAAGTAAGCATTTAGGCAAACAAAATGTCCAGCTTTTTACAACTCTACTAATTAGTTATGACCCATGTAGTCTTCTCTCTTTTCTTTTGCCTTGTGGAAAGATGCAAAGAGGTGTTGCATAAAAAAAGACGAGTACAACAATAGCAGTAATTAATTTCCAAAGGATCACTAATTAGCTTGATAGCAAACACGGCTGATTCAAATTTTACTAAACAAATACTTTCATATCAAATCAAAGCTAATACAAATTAGCAATCTTGTTTTTATGTTATCAGTTATCAGATTGCTATTCATGTTGCTTTAATAACACACAAACATTAATACACACACAATTATGCACACATACATACATACATATATATATTATATATATATATATATATATATGTGTGTGTGTGTGTGTGTGTGTGTGTGTGTGTGTGTGTGTGTGTGTGTATGTATACATATAGATGTAGGTATGTACATATATGTATGGATATATGCATATATTTATATATTATATATATATATATAT
>NC_068981.1:54023300-54027598 GCF_001194135.2 Octopus bimaculoides | reverse complement strand
TATATATATATATATATATATATGTACGTACGAATACATATATTTATGTATGTATTAGATAGACAAGTTTAGTGTAACAGTGTTTGCCTTGGCTCTTTAGAGTTGGCTACAGAACATAAATGGTAAATTTAAAAGAAAGGGTGTTTCTATAAACTGCAACATCTATTCTATTTGAAGAAATCTATTGACTTGATTTATTTAATGCTTTGGAAACTTTGTTGAGTGTGTATGTGCGTGCGAATGTGTGAGTATGTGTGTGAGTGTGTGTGTGTATGTACGTGTACACAGACTCAGACACAGATACACACATATACATATGTATGAGTATGTATATATGGGAAGAATCGGCACATGAAGAGTATGAAGCAAACGACTGTGCTTTAGAAACATGTTTTTCGGTCATCTTCTGATGTACAACGCTGTAGTTTCCATCTACCAAATTCAGTCACAAGTCTGTGGTTGGCCTAGGATTATAGTAGAAAGCACTTGCCCAAGGTACCATGCAGAGGGACTGAACGTGAAACCATGTAGCTGGGAAGCAAACTTCTCAACCATCAGTCATTCTAACGTGTGTGTGTGTTTATATTTGTTATTAAATTAAGTATTGGGTCTCACTATGTCTCAAAGTTAGCAGTTCATCAAGCAAAAGTCTATAAAATAAATGCCAAATTGAAATACGTACTGAGGTCAGTATGATAAATTAAATTTTAGAAGGTGATACCCCATCATGGCGACAGTTGAAAGACTAAACCCAGTAAAATAATGTTTAAAGATTTAATGGCTTCAAATTTAAGTTAATGGATTACTAACCACAAGATAATGAGTTCAAAACTTCGTATTAAACTTCCACTCTATACGATAGCAGGATATGTATATCTCAGTCTACTTGGCTCCCAACAATTAACAATTTCAATTTGAAGTTGAATGGTTAGCAATAAGAAAGATGTCCAGATTTCTTTTAAAATTATTATGCAAAATATTCTGAGAAAAAAGATTTTTTTTCCACCACAACGAAACACACACACACACACACACACACACACACACACACACAGAGGTGTCTCTGTAGTAATTTGTGCTACTACAAATAGCAGCCAAATCTCTCTTAAAACACACCCTTTCATCAAAAGAAAGACACAGATTTACAACAAGAAAAAAACTATGCAATGAGTCTGCTACATCAGAGGCAACTCTGGACTAAAAAACACAGACGAACATACTTCAACATTAAAAGATTATCTACTAAATAATACAAATAAAGCTGACGATATATCTTCGAAATTTCATTCCCTGATAAAATTCCATATATTAAACATTTTCTCATTATGGTCTATGTAAGACATAACGATTGTAGAGGTAGAGTTGTCTCCCTTAACTAAAGACCTCAAAATTGTGCGAGCCGACCTCGTTTACGAGGTTATTTTGTAGTTAAAAAGAGTTGTGAAAAAAGCATACTTTATTTGGTAGTCGAAAGATTACTGAATATTTTGATACCTCACAAGTCAAAATCGGTAACTCAGTTTTCGAATCCATAAGGAACATGCGCGCGCACGCACACACACACACACACACACACATACACACACACACACACACAAAACTCTGTTCTATATATATAATATATATATATATGTGTGGACTTGTGTGTTGGAATAAATCGTTTGACTAGGGAGGTTCATGACGCACTGGTTCAATTTTTTATTGTCAAACAATTGGCTGTATGCTGAGTTTAACCCTGGCTTTTTAGTTTAGGACGACTTGAAAATGTCTTAGGTACTACTTACACCTCTTCTTTCTAATCTATAAAAACAGAAAAAGTATACAAAATACAGAAACACTAAGAAAAAATAGGAAAATGGAATAAATCAAATATATTAATTGTATCCAACCAAAACTAGTAATTATAGACATATCTGTAATAACACATAATGAGCCAAATAAGTGGGGAAATAATCAGTTAGGTATTAAAAGTATAAATGCATTTGTTTAGGATCAGTTAGTTTGGAAACATAAAATATAATGCAAAAATCATGGACGAGAGTAAGAATTCTGTGCAAAGAACTGATTTGCTGACATAAATATAGTCCAGAAGTTGACTTCGGAAATTATTTTATTTGACATAGGTCATGTTTTCTGCCTGGTTTCTTTCAAGTAATCAAAATACCGCAAACCAATTTATTTGTTATCAGATTTCTATGTGTATAATTATTTGAAAGTTTTTCGAGATAGTATACCGGAAGTGACATCTTTCTCTGATGAATAACATGTTTCACTTCCTGATCAATTGTAAACTACTGTAACAAATCAAGTAAGAACGCTTTAAAATCAGTTTTGTTTAAAATTATATTGCTCTTTATTTACTACCCATCTTTTAGTTACATTTAAAATGCGTTAACTCCACACATTTCAGTATTCAATTACATAAATGAAAATAAAATCGTCTAGATCAAGCTTTTTCCACAGTATCTATAATCATAAATGAGACTGAGGCTTGTAATAATTATATGTGACGACATAACATTCATTTGTTAATAGTATTTCCCAAAGATAGCAAATTGGCAGTATAAACAAAGCATTATGCCAATGTTTGATATCAATATTCTTCTAATCTAAGGCGGCAGAATCGTTAACACGCCTAGCAAAATGCTTAGCGGCATTTCATCCGTCTTCAAATGCCGGCGAGGTCGATTTTGCCTTTCATTCTTTTGGGGTCGATAAAATGAGTACCTATGGAACACTGAAGGTCGATGTAATCGACTAGCCCCTTCCCCCGAAATCACTGGCCATATGCCAAATTTGAAACCAATATTCTTCGAATCTATCGAAATACAGTTTTATATAGCAAAACAATTATAATTAACTTAGTTAATGGCAAAATATTAATGCAGGAAAAAATATGAAATAAAAGTAACATTTTAAAATTCTCCATTATGTAGTGGTAAATATTTTTTGTACAGTGCAGATGAAAGTTAAGTAATATTAGATTTCAATTCAAAACCGTAGAACAGGAAACTAGATACTATTAATCATCTAACTGAAATTACAGTCATCATCTTGTATGAGTATTTCTATTTATTAATGTATTTTCGTGTCTGTAGTGAAAATGACCATCGTCATAGTTAACTCACATAAATATATAACTACACTTAGGTCACTTCTCCGGTTCGACTCCAAATATCTATATACTGCAGTCTGATTAGCTTTAGTCTTGTACCTTAGTCAATATATTACAGTTTGAATATTTTAAATTTATAATTAAAATATTTTATACAATATATTATATATACATCATACACTATATATTATATATATGTTATATAATATATGTGTGGTTCTCAAGAGCTAGCAAATATCACTTTTCTCATCCTACCAAAATAGATTAGTTTCAAAATTTGGCACAGAGCCAGCAATTTCGAGGGAGGTAGGTAAGTCGATTACATCAACCCCAGTACTCAGCTGGTACTTATTTTATTGATCCCAAAAGATGAAAGGCAACGTGGACCTCAGTGGAATTTGAACTCAGACTGTAAAGACGGATGAAATGCCGATAAGTATTTTGCCCGACCTGCTACAGATTTTGCCTGCCTTCCGCCTATCCTATCAACATGTATGAGCAAAATGTTTTGATGAGAAGACAAAAAAGATTTTGCACCCATAGTAGCAAAAGAGAGAAATGGAGTGTCGGGAAAATAGTTTGGAAACTTTTCTCACGCTCTTTACCTACTGAATTCAAATTTAGCTTTCGTCCTTTCATGGTCGATAACATTAGGTACAAGTCAATGATATCTACTTCCTTCAAAATCGTTTGGTTTTTTTCCAACATTGCAATTTGTCCACTTCGCTTTCAATCCTCCCAAGCCTCTCCTTATGAGAAACACACCTCTGTGAGTGTGTGTGTGTGTGTGGAATAATAAACAAAAATAGAAATGAGAAAAGCTTTTGACAATGCAGAGAAGAACAAATCCTTTATATATTTCAGGCGCAAAGACCCACCCCCAGAAGGATACAATTTACATCTAAGTATCAACGTAGACACAAATTTCTTTGACCTCTGAAGATGGGCCTTTGTACCAGAAATATATAAGGGTTTTTCAACTTTCTTGATGATGGCGTTGATGACTAAGTAGACTAATTCTTGCATTAACTGTTGATGACATTGACTGCATGGTGGTGGAGGACGAGAGGTTGATTTTTCGAGCCTTTCTCCTATCGTTTGATTTCTTCTTTTTCTCTTCTGATGAATTCGAAGTTTTTGAAAGTCCAGTGGCTTTCAGTTTTTTTTTTTTTTTTTTTTTTTT
>NC_068981.1:54017870-54022772 GCF_001194135.2 Octopus bimaculoides | reverse complement strand
CACACACACACACACACACACACACACACACACACACACACACGTCTGTTATTTAATATTATATTATTATATTGTTTTTGGTGCGTACGCAGAGTATTGGAGTAAATGATTTGCAATATCTAATGACATCTACCTGATATCGACGACTTCACTTTCTACCCATCCAATGATTATAAAATAAAAATAAAAACCAGTAATGTATCAGCTCGCTTCAATCAACTTTGCAAGCTCATGTACACACAATGGTCTTATGTTAAATAATCAAATTTTCTCCAGCCAACAACGTCATCTGGAAGCAACCTCTCGGTTAATTCTCAGCTGAAGTAATTTCACACCACTTACACTTACACTACATATGCCCGTGAATAAATGCACAAACATCTTAATTTTCCAATACTCCATCTCCTGGTATTATCAGATGTTCATATCATGTCTATTTTTAATGGTTATTATGTACACATACAGACAACATTAGTGGTGGTGGTTTGTGGTGGTGGTGGTGGTGGTGGTGGTGCTGGTGGTGGTCTTGGTGGTGGTGGTTGCGGCGGCGGCGCGGTGGAAGTAGTAGTAGTAGTAGTAGTAGTAGTAGTAGTAGTAGTAGTAGTAGTAGTAGTAGTAGTAGTAGTTGGTGGTGGTGGTGGTGGATGTGGCGGGATATCCTAACCTGCTTATGACTAGTCAGCTGAAGTACAATATCGATATAAAGAAATTATAGAGAGAAGAGAAATATGTTGACTGGAAAATTACAGCACCGACGGCCTACTAAATATATTGTAAATAAAGAACCATTAGCAAAGTTGTTTAAAGGAATGGCTAATTACTACTAATTGAAATCATACATTAGAATAACTTCCATTAGTGAGCTGAAATAGAACCAAATAAATACATTGCATTCTAAAGCCAAAAGCAAGCACGGAGAAAGCGAGATGGCAATATGGAATGGCAAATCATAATGGAAATAAAAAGATAAAGACGGTGAGAAGTGAATATATATCCAGTGTTACCAATGCATTGTATTGCCGTCATGGATAGAACACTAAAGTTGATCCTGTTCATGAATGGTGGATACAGGAATCGGAAAATACTCTATGTAGAACATTAATTCTTCTTAGTTTACTCATGGAAATTTATTGAGTGCGTGTACAGTGCAACCAGAAAAACAGAGTGTCTTGAAAAAATATCAAAGACATTAGGTCGCTCTAAGGCACATTGTTAAAATTATATTAGATTCAGGGAATTATTCAGGTAAAAAGAAGATGCTTCTTCTGGTTGTGCTTTTGTATAGTTTTTTATTTATTTATTTATTTATTTATTTATTTATTTATTTATTTGCCTTCGGTGGGAAACTTGTGCATTGGTTAAATGGAAATAAAACTACAGTAAAACATTACAAATTTTGATTTTAAGTCACGGATAAAAATATCCCATTCTATTTAAATACTATAAATGGTAATTAACGAAATTAGACAAATTAGCGGATCGGCAAAATGACCGATAGAATAAGTACTAGGCTTTAAAAAAAAGTCCTTGAGTCGAGTTGTTTGACTAAACCCCTTCAAGGCAGTGCCCTAGCATGACCGCAGTCAAATAATTGAAACAAGTAAACGAATAAAAGAAAAAATAATATTTTAAGCTGCGTATTTACTGACACTACATGATTTCTACGCAACGAAAGATCAGTGATAATTCATGTTACTGTAAACAGTTAGAAAATTGTATCTATGATTTAGTTGTTTTTTACACACCTTTAAGTATAAAATAAATACTGGTAAAACGTCCTATTTTAAAGGAAGATAAATTGAGTTTTAAAATAGTTTTTAAAAAAATAATGTTTCTTTTCTGGAAAGGTTTAAACTTCCACACGCTTTACTTATTCATTTATATTATCTAATTTATTATTTTAATCATATTTGTTACAACTCCTTTGCAGAATATATTAAGGATCTTTATTCAGATGGATGTACTGGCCAAGCAAACTTTGTTAAAGTTGTTAATGTATATTGATTTCGAACGGAGGGGAAATTCGGAATAGAAGATTCAACTATCAATTTATGAAGGTTGTGTATTTACTTCACAGTGAAAAGGGCTTGGGAAATTCTCAGTTGTTCAATCAGAATATTGTCAAAAAATCTAAAATTTAGGAAATATGTTGTTAATATAGTTACTACAACGTTGCACTGGTTATAAATTTTATAAAAAGGAAGAAATAATGTGAAACACATAAGACAGAACATTGGTGGTTTGAGTTTCCGAATACATACATATACGAGTGTGTTTGTGTGTATATGTGTGTATGTGTGTGTGTGTGTGTGCATGTGTTTGTAAGTAGTCTGTAATTTTTTCAACAAGACGATAGAGTTACTAATAAATGTAATTAGTAAGAAAATTTTTGAAAACTTTAATAAATACAGTTTGTTTTTTTTTACTGCGTAGGATTTTTGTCTGTGGGATTTTTGTTATTGACCCGCCTGTCCTGGTCGAGTAGATAAAATATGCTCTTTTCAAGCTATTATATTGTATAGCTGTAATTAGAAAACCTTTTTCACCAAACGAAAGTATGTTTCATTTCCTTGACTGTTTGCGACTGAGAAGTTATAATTAGATATTTATATGAGTCTATATCAGTTTCGATGAAGTGTATTTTTCATCGATTGCGATTTTATTAATATGAGCTTAAATTCTTCCAATGCCTATATGCAAAAATAAGTGTAGGTTATTACTCGACCTACCTAAATAATTATGATTCATTAACTAATTCGAGGTCTTTGAACTTATTCTTCACGATTGATTTTCTTGTTTCACAGTTTTCAAAATTAGTTTCTACCTATGAACATAATAAAAGCTTTGACAGTTCTCACATTTTTATTAAATATTTTTTATACCCCAGTGAAAAACATACATACATACATACATACAATCACAGAGAGAGAGAGAGAGAGAGAGAGAGAGAGAGAGAGAGAGAGAGAGAGAGAGAGAGAGAGAGAGAGAGAGAGAGACAGAGAGAAATGTGTGTGTGTGTGTGTGTGTGTGTGTGTGTGTGTGTGTACAGTGGCGACTCCGGCACTCGAGCTGTTCGGGCTTAGTTCGAGTATAAATTTAATAAAGCGAACGTATATTTGCAAGTTGATTAAATTTCTGCCAACACTGACTTCAAGCATGTAATTGCAGCCAATAACTTGGGCCACTTTTTTTTTTTTTTAACCTGGTCGCAGTTGTTATTTTCGTTCAGCGTCTGGCAATCGTCTTAGATGTATGGCAGTCGTCTGTGTCAAAAAATATCACTTGTAGCAGACGTTCTCTCCACATCGTTCACACGTACCTGACTCGGGCTCACAAGTTACAGCCCGAGTTGTTATCTATAATCGTAAAAATTTAAAGCAATTCAAATTCAAAGTTTTCTTGAAATAATAAATTTCTATAGAGATTAGGATTTGAATTCCAATCTATGAAAAGTTTCCGTTCTACAATATTCTTAAAGTAACGAAACATTATCCAGCAATTCGGGCTAATACGAACGAACCTGGTAGGTATAAAATACTAACTGGCATCTCTTTTCAAGAGTACAGGAGGCACTTAGGTCGCTGATGTTTGTTGTGCACCCTGCTATCGTTATTTGGTTGCTGTTATTCTGTGCGTCTGTGTGTAAAGATCAGTTGTGTTTTGCAGGGTTGCTTTATTTTTACTCTTAACTTAGAAATAGAGAAAGAGACAGTGCTAGATATGAAAAATAAGTCATTTGGGGATAGAAATAAAGCGGAAAAACGTTAAATTCGTCGAGTAGGTATGTGTCTTATGCAAAATCTGTGATGAGCCTGAGTGACGAAATGTGTGATGAGCCCGAGGGACCTGGAAGTCGCCTCTGTATGTGTGTGTGTGTGTGTGTGTAGTATTTCGAGATGGTCATTTTTCCCCAGATAAACACATGCACTATTTATTCGTTTTCACTCATTTATTACTGTTCTTATTCTAACACATGTCCATTGTCCGGATATTTTTCACCACACATGTGACCTCTTCAGCAACACTTTCCGTCTCTGTGTGCTCTTGCTCCACTAAACGCATATGTGTGTGTGTGTGTGTGTGTGTGTGTGTGTGTGTGTGTGTGTGTGTGTGTGTGTGTGTGTGTGAGTGTGTGTATACATATCAGAGGCGACTCCTAGTCATCAGCGTCACTCGAGCTCATCACAGATTTCGCATAAGACACATGTATAAAAGAAGGTAAGAGATGTAATGCACACCGCAGACTTACATATGTACGGATAATTTAACAGTAAGCAAGTTTGCTACTTCTAACGAAAGACTGCCACACGTTTTTCCGCAATATTTTTAGCCGCAAATGGCTTATTTTTTATATCTAGAACTATTTCTAAGTTAAGGGTAAAAATAAGGCAACCATACAAAACACAACTGATCTTTACACTTAGACGCACAGAACAAAAGCAATCAAATAATGAAAGTGGAGTACACATCAAACAACAGCGACCTCACTGTCGCCTGTAATCTTGAAAAGAGATGCCAGTTCGTCATTTTCACCTACCAGGCTCGTTCGTATCAGCCTGGGTTACTAGATAATTTTTCGTGGATCTATTTTAAAACGGGGGCCACATTTTTCATTAATGTTTTACGTAGTGTTTTTGGTACCGAAAGACTTTCAAACTTCGTATACTTATCTATTTTGTGTTATAGAACAGAAAAATATTTTTGTATTCGAATTTATTTCATGTAAAAAATTGTCTAATTTCGATAATTTCAACCAATCACTGACAAGTATTCAGTTGTTTACATTTACTTCTTTGGCTGATTAAGCGATGTAAAGCGTATTTAATCTCCATACCTTCGTTTTATTTGCTTTTTTCATTTTAAATTTGCTTTAACCCTAACCCTAACCCTAACCCTAACTCT
>NC_068981.1:54007993-54017544 GCF_001194135.2 Octopus bimaculoides | reverse complement strand
ATCGCGAGACGTTGAATGAAAATAAACGAACTGCGACCAGGCTCAATAAAAGGAGCCTGAATAATTGGCTGAAATTACGTACTTGAAGTCAGTGTTGGCAGAAATTAAATCAGCTTGCAAATACACGTTCACTTTATTAAAGTTATACTCGGGCTAAACCCGAACAAACCGCCCTGCTAAAATGAACCAAACTTCCTTTAGGTTATACCTATTTGTCTTTTTAAAAATGTTGGATACACTACACTGTATTTGAAAAAAAAAATAGGTGGGATGGTCATGACTAGATTGCTTTTTGATCATAGATCTGCTTGAACAACAGCAGCAAATATTAATATTTCTAATATCTACAGAGCGTAAAACCCGAGTACGGTTTATTGACGGCTCTTTAAATTAGCTTAATCAGCAGACTAACAGACTTTTATGACAGGATCTTAGGATCGTGGGATTAATTACTAGACTAAATAAAATAAGACTTCAAAGATATCGATTTCGTTCTTGCATTACCATTTAGCATGAACAAAGGACGTGAAAGCTTTATTTTCAATTATCCCTCATTGAAATTGTACAACTGGAAAATCGGGGTTGTTACATGGCGTTGGAACAGATGTTTGAACGTTGTCATAGTAACAAATCGACATAAAGAGATTAAACTAAATTTCTGTTACTTTCATGAAAGGCAATCAAACGACCTCAGTGGCATCAAAGTACGACGAATATTAGCCACAGTTGACTCCGAAAACAACCAACATTCCCCTGTAAACTGTTTACTTAGAATGTTCTTATCGACACCTGATTAATTTTTTAAGTAGCAAGATGCCCACATCAAAGTCTCAGGCCGACAGTTACGTCAAATCTTGATACAAATGTACTTCAGAAGATCCTTTGACTCAGATACCGGCTGGTCATCTGTGACTTTTATAATGATTGAAGAGATTGCTTGAATGTGTTAGTATTTATGCGTAACTGTGTGCGTGTATCGGGATATACACGTGCATGTAAATAAATGTTTACTTGTTTATGTGTATGTGTGTGTCTATGAATGCACAGGCGTGTGTGTAGATACACGCACACACACACATATATATATATATATGTGTGTGTGTATACATACATATATGTGTGTGTGTGTGTAGATAGATAGATAGATAGACAGACAGAAGACAGACAGACAGACAGACAGACAGACAGACAGATATATATACAGTAGCGGCCATAATATAAGGGTCAGTAAGAACAAGTGTTTTGAACTAGTTATTATGGAAGATTAACAACATGCTGAAACCAGATATTTTTGCACATATTTAGATATATCTAATATCCATCTTTCGGCAAATTGGTGATATCGACACCAATTTGGGTCACCACTTCCTTTGGCACAGGAACAGGATGAAGCTCTCCAACATTAATTTTGTGAACATGGTTCACTTTTTGACACCGATCACACGACAAAACGAACTCTTTCGTGTCTTTGCCCACATTTTTCCATTAAAACCTCTCTAAAATTTTAGCCCTTCTGTCGACACCAAGATACCTTTCCAAACAGGAGGGCAGTAATCACTATCTCCACAGCCCATGTGAATACTTGAAATAATACTCTTCTGTTCATCCTCATTTCGAATGACCAAGACTTCTCGGTATTCATTTTCAGAATTTCTTACTTTTTCTGCTCTGTAACAATAGTTGAGTTGATCACTCCGTGCAATATAATGCTTAGGAGAGCCTACATAGGTTTGCCTTTTCGTTTTTGGACATATGAGGTCCGTATTTGTTGTTAGCAACATAATCAAATATCAAATCAATGTTGTCGGCTTTGTCTTATGTACTAAAAGTAGCCATTCTGGATATGCTTCTTTCAAATTTCTTCGGCTTTAAGTAACTAAGTGAAAACTTCAACTAAATGAAAGCTCTACATTCTCTTTGATTTACATTACTTTCTTTCATTTACAAATGTACATTATGCATACACACACATAATAAACATCAACGCACGCATTTAATGGGTCCACCCATTACCTCCCTATTTGCTATCACGGTGACGAACATTTGGGGAATGATTTTAGGTGGAGATAATCTGAATGGGAGGTAATCTGAATGGGAGGTAATCTGAAATTGGTATACCGGCATTAATGGTTCAAATATTCGTCTAGGAGAAGTCAATCATTGGATTCTAGGGACGAGCCAACAGCGTATATATGTATATATATATATATTTGTTGCAGTAAACATGACTTTAAGTTTCACTATAGAAAGAGATATGTTGGAATTAGTTTTGTGATAGATATTACCATTACAAACTGAAATATTACTAACTGAGATACTTTAATCCTATCCAGATATAATATTAAAAAAATCACTTAGCTTTGATAATAACGAACTAGTCTTCCTAATATGAGTTTGTTTTATTTCAAACTTTTCCATACAGAAAATTTTTTAAATGCCTCAATCATGAGCCAGTTTGCTCTGAAATATATTTCGTATATCTCTTAGCATATTTTGCTAATGAAATATGCATAAATGTAAACACAGACAGTTTACATTTTGTTAACAAATTTTCTTTTAAAAATATTTAAAATATTAAGAATAAACTCACAACGTTCTAAAAATGTTCTTTATATTTTAAGCGGGGGAACTATCGATTCGAAAAAAATTGTTTACATTTCAGAAAGATGTTAAAATATTGTTTATACCTTGGAATTTTACATTTGATATTCTTTACGTTTATACATGGTGAGCGTTAATATATGTTTGCTTATGAGGATGAATGGAGGTTTTATGTAGAGAACAGAGGTACAGTGATACCTCGCAGTGCAAGTTTAAGTCGTTCCATGACCGAGTTCGTTTTACGATTTATTCGTTTTACAAATCAATTTACCCCATTGAAATAAGCTAAAATGTAATTAATCCATTCCAGTCCCGCAAAACCACCCAAAAATAATTTTTTATGGGTTTTAAAACAAAAAATGTGTATTTACAAGTAAAATAACAATTATAAAAGAGAGAATGCAAAAGAAGTATGTAAACTGGTTTTATTAACTGAATTACCTTAAAGATGAGACGATTTGTGTGCGAGGAAGATGATATGGCGGGGAGGAAGAGGAGGATTACTGTTTGGAAGGAGATTCTCTTTCCATTAAGACTTCAGGAAGAACAATTTCTGGCATTTGCTCTCTCACTTCGCTTGATTTAGGCTTTTGGGGCACACGTTCTTCACTTTTCACATTTGCAGGTCGTTTCATTAGGAACATCAAGAGAAGTCTCCTTTTCCTGCCTTTCAAAATGTTACGAAAATGTGCCAGAGCGGTATCATTAAAAAAAGCAGCTGCACGACCTGTAGCTACTTTTTCAGAATATTTTACGACAAATTCAGAAACACATTACCACTTTGCCAACACTGCCTTTATGTCATTCGTAGAGATAGAATTCTATTTTCCTCTGGGGAACCAATCTCTTCCACCGCATCCAAGTGCTGCTGCTCCTGAAGCTGCAGGAGTTCATCTGTCGTCAGCTCCTCTGAGTGTTTCTCGACGAGATCGTTAATATCCCCATAATCAACCTCGAGATCCATGGACTTGCCAAGAGACACTATCTCATCGACTACAGATACCTCAGACTCAAAACCCTCGAAGTCTCTTTTGGATATGCAGCCAGGCCAGAGTTTCCTCCATGCAGAATTCAGCGTTCTCCTCGTTAAACCCTGTCAGACCATATCAATGATTTTTCAGGTAGTTTACAATGTTGTAGTGCTCCTTCCAAAAACTCACGAAGGGTTGGATTTGTATTTTCGGTAACTTCAAGGCACCGACGAAACAGGAATTTGGTGTACAATTTCTTAAAATTAAAAATCACCTGTTGTTCCATGGGCAGCAAGATAGGGGTAGGTTGCATGAAAGGTACAGAATTTTTATAAATTTAAATGCAACCAGGATATGATCTTCGAGGTTAGGAGGGTGAGCAGGAGCATTGTCAAGGAGAGGCCGAAAAGTACTTTTTCACTGCTGGTCCGAAGACGAGGCTGACCCACTCGGAGAAGAATTGCCTGGTGACTCAGGTTTTAACGTTTGCCCTCCACATGATCTACAGCTTCTCCTTCGGAATTTTATACGACTTGAACGCTCGTGAGTTTTCGAAATGGTAGACAAAGAGCGGCTTAATCTTCAAGTCTCCACTCACATTGGCAGAAAGGGTAAGAATTAACCTATCTTTCATAGGCTTGTGGCCTGGCATTTTCATAGGCTTGTGGCCTCTGCACTTATGTAAGTTCTTCCGGCCATTTTTCCCCAAAAAAGGCCAGTTTCATCACAGTTGAATACCTGTTGTGCGATGTACCCTTCGGCTGCGATGAGCCGACGGAATTCACGCACGAAATCTTCAGCTGCCTTTGCGTCAGAACTCGCTGTTTCTCCATGCCTGACGACGCTATGAACACCAGTTCTCTTCTTGAAATTATCAAACCAGTCGCGACTGGCCTTAAATGCGTCTGCTGATTTCTCCTCCATCGATGTTCCAGGTTTCTGCTTCGGGAGATCCCCATACAGCGCCTGTGCTTTCTCGTAGATGATGGTCTCCGTAACCGTATCCCCTGTGAGTTGCTTCTCGTTGATCCACAGGAGAAGCAATTTTTCCATACTTTCGTGAACAGATGTACGTTGCTTAGAGATCCTGGAGACGCCTTTGCTGTTATAACGGCCTTGATCACATCCTTTTTCTTCAGGATGGTGCAAATCGTCGACGTTCTTCGGTCGCACTCCTCTCCCATGTTTATCAATTATTTACTTTTTCAATTCTATTGCAATCAGCTTTTTCTTCTTCTCAGCTCTGTCCTTTGCACTAACTTTCTAATACAACAAGATAAACACGTGAACTGAGCGAGCGGAGACCGCGCCTGTTGGGAAAGTGCACGAGTTAAGCGCCGACCAGCGGTTGCTTGTATGAAACTCGTTCGTACTGCGGATTTCTGCTTGTACTTCAAGAAAAAAATTCGCACGAGCCTCGGCTCGTGCAAGAAATTACTCGTACAACAAATTACTCGTACAACAAATTACTCGTACAACAAATTACTCGTACAACAAATTACTCGTACAACAAATTACTCGTACAATGGTGCACTTGTACTGCGAGGTTCCACTGTAGTTCTTTTCTTTTTTATTAAACAAATTCTGATACTGAGAACACACATATAATTTTCAGATAAACCGAGCTAGAGCGAGCCAGTCTGATGTTTCCTGTGACATTCCATAACTATTCTTGCATAAACAATTATTTCAAATTTTTTGTCATAAGGTCAGCTTGAGAGAGGGGATTAAGTCGATTATATCGACTCCAATGCGTAACTGGTACTTATTTAATCAACCCTGAAAGGATGAAAGACAAAGTCGACCTCGACGGAATTTGAACTCAGAACATAAAGACGGGCGAAATACCTCCAAGCATTTCGCCCGGCGTGCTAAACTCTTGCATAAATAATAAAAAGTTAAATATCTATAAAATGTAATGCGTGCGTGTGCGTGTGTATGTGTGTGTGTGTGTGTGTGTGTGTGTGTGTATTTGTGTGTGTGTGTGTGTGCGCGTGCGTGCTTGTGAATGTATGTGCATGCGCGCGTTTGCGTATGCGTGTATGTTTATAAATAAAAGCAATAAAATCAAATTAAAATATAGTGAAATTACCACTGATTACCAGCAACAGGAAGCTTCTACGAAGTCGCACAATCAGCTAAAAATTACAACCAAACCTCACTCAAATCACACACTACTGTACAGAAAAAAGCCAAAGTACATTGGACAAGAAATATTCCCTATTGCCCAAAAGGACCGGATGAGTATAGGCTTGAAGGCCTGTTTTTAAAGAGTTGACTTAAGTCTAAATACCAAAAACAATTCAATAGTTTGGAAGTTCCATCTGCATATTTCTTCAGTTTCTTTAAACATTTCTTTTTCTGGAAGATGTTACACTATAGTAACCATTTACATATGTAAATTTTCAATTGGTTCGTAATGCAGACGTGTTTTAGATAATTTTTCCGTTGTAAAGACTAAATGCTTTTGCAATATATTTATCATGTGGATAGGAGACATCATAAAATAAATTGTTCAGTCGGGTGATGCATTAATGATGTCAACAACAAACTTCAAAATGTTTGAGAATAAAGATCTCAAAGAAACATAATATTATCAAAATGAATAATTATGAGATCGCGTGTAAACTATTCAAGTACTTCACACGAGTAGAATAATTTCTATTATTGATTTCTCACATAAATAAATTTATATGCAGAACGGGATAATGAGATTATGTGATGTCCCAGTTTCGTACCTAGAGTATTACCGATTACGAGATGTGAAATGGCTACCATCAGGAATTGAAATGAAGCCAACTTAAGCTAAATACAAAATGCCGAAGAAGAAATTGTTAGCTCTTGTTTACGGAATTGCCCACACTATTACATTTCCGTGTGTGTTTCATGAACGTTACATCGCATGTTGAACCTTTATCTTGTGCCTAGAGTGGAAAAGGATATTAGCTGCACAAACTTACTCAGACTTTTTACAAAAAATACTTCAGTAACTCGTATATTCTTTAATGTGCTTATGTTATTATAGCTGTTATTACAACACTTTTGTGGATCATAGAATATGTTGCTAAATAAATATTAATAATTTCGCGGATCAGCTCCAGGCCGATACGGTTGGATGGATGTACTGATCATAACTGTTCTTGGTAAAGACAATGTCAATTCCAGTGGAATTTGAACTAAGAACGTAGAAGAGTGAAGCGGATGACTGAAAAAGGTAACTTTTGTTTCTACCAATCCACTACTCCAATAATGCCCGGATGCAGTACCAGGCATTGGCTCTCATGGCTTCTGATCTTAATTGATTGGAAGTGTTATCATGTACATTGTTTTGTCTTGATATAAAAAGATGGGCTACAGCAAATATTCTGCTTAATACCACAGATTTGCTTGTCAGTTGTTTGACCTTAACCAGTTGAGCATGTCCCTTGGTGGCTGACGATATGTGCATCTCTGATCACGAGCAGAAATAGTGGGCGAGCATCATAGCCATGTGTTGAGAGGAATTCTTTGGGGTTTGACTAATTCACCTTTGGAAACATGGGTGTTTTGCTCAACATCCTTAAACAAACTTTATTCAGGGACCTTTTGAGCGGGATGGATTACTCGAATTGAAGAAAATTCTAACTGGGCCCCACCTGCGAGGTCATGCGCTGTTTATCTTGATATGAGATCACTATGTCGCGCACATATGGTTGTGATGCTTGTGCCTGGTGTACCTTTATCAGGTGGATAGTCATGATGGGTATAATGGGCTTCGCATATTTTACCCCAGTGTCACTTTGATGGCATGCACTGCTCTCTCACTCAATAATAATAATAATAATAATAATAATAATAATAATAATAATAATAATAATAATAATAATAATAATAATATGAAGAAGAAGAAGAAGAAGAAGAAGAAGAAGAAGAAGAAGAAGAAGAAGAAGAAGAAGAAGAAGAAGAAGAAGAAGAAGAAGAAGAAGAAGAAGAAGAAGAAGAAGAAGAAGAAGAAGAAGAAGAAGAAGAAGAAGAAGAAGAAGAAGAAGAAGAAGAAGACCTTTTGAGTCACTGCTCAAAGCAACAGTCTTTTAATGATTGTATCAACGTACAAGGCTTTTCCAAACCTGTTCGATATAGTATATCTGGGATTGCATTATGTGTCCTACTTTTTAACATGTAAGAATATGATTTTTTTGCTGCTGTTGTCAGATCGGGAGATCGTAATGAAGCTTCTTCATTGACTTGCTGTACATGAAAATGATAGAAATGCAATTGAAATTATCGGTGATAGGGAACTGGGATTTTTCGTCGATTATGAGTGTAGATTTGGAGATAACGAGACAGCTATGGGATCTGGGGCAATAACATGTCAAGGTTCCGGGAAGATGTAGTTGAAAACGACATCACTGTAGATGTTTCACTATTTGAAGGAAAGTTGGGGTTCAGGTAAGATCGAAATCGGTTTCAAACAAGAGAATAAAAGCACTTACAGGAGAAAGAGCGTGCCGAATAAAAAAAAAGGTGTTAGAGACGGAAATTCAGGATATAGATGTTCGAGAATAAGACATTAGTGCAGAAATAGCTCGAATTCGGCGGAGAGCAACGTCCAAAACTTAATGAGAGTAACGACATGAAAAGAGAGATTACTATGTTCGGCTCTGGAGTTAAAATCTGAGCTTTTACTACAGCTAATTAGAAAACAAACTGTAAGAACATTTGACAAGCGAACACGAGACTTTAAGAACAAGTACAAAAACGAAATCTTCTGTTTGCCAAACACGTCCTCTCTCTTTCTCTCTCTATTTCTCTTCCTCTCTCTCTCTCTCTCTCTCTTTCTCTTTATCTATCTATCTGTCTATCTGTCTATCTGTCTATCAATCTATCTATCTCTTTCTTTTTTCTCTCTCTCTAAATTTGTTTCTAACATGACAGTAACACTGAAAGTTTTCACATTCATTGTTAATTTATTTGCTGTATAATGCATTTGGTTTATAATTTTGATTATCCTACGTTGACTTAAATCCTAATTTAAGGCCTTACTATGATCTACAGTCATAATTCATTAATGTATATGGATATTTATCTCATCTTGCGTTTGTGACAATCAGAAATGGAATAAAAATTATGAATAACAATAGTTTCACTTGTGTATTTCCATACAAGGGCTCGACACCTTTGTTATTAGATTTTCACAAGTTAGAAAACGTTCTCACATAAAAAAAAATCTGAATTTCCGTTTTCAAGAATTGTGTTATATACATCATATATTATTTACGGTCGTTAGTGAATGAATTTGACCCAAAGAAAAGGAAACGAAATCTTAATGAAGACTAGAAATGTTTAGATTGCCTCGGTACAGTGATTCAGAAAGAATGTGGTGAAATTAATCGCCTGCAACGAAGTGGTTTAACAGTAAGATGTCGAGATGGGAGTCTAAAAAATTTTTTTCATCAGCGGATAACATTTTGCTATTCAGTAGTCCCAGCAACTAGAATTGCTAAAAGCTACATAATTATCATATTGCAATAAAGAATGTTTTCGTAGATTATTCTTCAAATAAGTGTACCATTTCCTCTTTCATTTAGAAACATATCATGTGTAAGTCCTGTCCAACTCAGATGTTATTTATGAATTTCATGACTTTTCACCTCTTTCGATTGATTGATTTCATATAAATGTACTTTTTATATTCTAATAAGAGCCAATGTTGTGATAATGTCCCTCATGGTAGCTGTGAGCTCTTGTTAAAATTATTTTTATTTGAACCAAAAGCAAACATAAAAAACAAGTTTATCGTGTGTGTGTGTGAGAGAGAGAGAGAGAGAGAGAGAGAGAGAGAGAGAGAGAGAGAGTGTGTGTATGTGTGTGTGTGTGTATGTGTATTTGTGTGTGTGTGTGTAGTGGGGAGACAGAGAACGTGTTTTTGCGTGAAGTTATAAATAAAAACAATTTAACATTAAACTGAAAGATTACTCAATACTTTTTAGTAGAGTATAT
>NC_068981.1:53997587-54007795 GCF_001194135.2 Octopus bimaculoides | reverse complement strand
ATATATATATATATATATACACGCTGAATTTTGATTATGTATAATATGAATCATTTCCGCTTAATGTATAAATATAAACGCGTTTTACATTTAATCCCGGATTTATTTCTCTAATAAAGAAATTTAAATATATGTTTTAAACAACAGACAAAAGGCTAAAGTTTCAGTTGAGAAATTGGCATGAATTCGGTTTGAGAAATGCTCCAAGGTTACTTCAAAGAGATGGAAAATAATGTAACATCCGATTTTCTATTCTTCTCACACTCTTCGAAATAAAAATAACCGGGAATTCTTCCGAGCAACCAACATCTAGATCTTCGGTAACGTTTTCGTTCGTGGATGGAGAATGGGCTTGGCTCCTACCACTGCTATTACTTTAGCCTGGTTCCTGTGGGACCGGAAGTTGGTGACCCTGAATTGGGTCATCTGACATCCTATATACAGTGAGATTAAAACGAGATCCTAAGACGTGTGTGTTGTTGTGGTCATTCTTCAGGCTTCCTGTTCTCTGCAGCAGATGGCTACTACTGACCCATGTTGTTTCCGTCTGAATATGTACTATTGCAGGTTACACTTCTTGCAGAGTAGTTTTCAGTTTGCTCTGAAATCAGAAACTAATAATTTCGGTCACGTCGATTTATACATTTTTATAGATAATTTGAATTTAAATTGGAACCAAGTTGTGTCATATTTAGTTCTCTCTCTTTACCTTGTCAGTTCCGGACCTGTTTGGGCCTACTTTGCCTGTGGCATAACTCAAATAGTTATACCTCCCTTCTCTAAAGTCCTGGCACTTCAACAAGGTGACTAGCCCTAAAAGCATTTCTACTATTAGCTACAAGTAAAATATTCCTAGGTTGGTCTTTATCCTCCTCAACTTTTCTCTATCTACGTTATCTGACCCAAATTAATTATAGGAACACATACAAGAGTGAGTCCCATCTCCAAGTAAAGTAAACCACTCAGATCTTCGTAATATATATATATATATATATATTTTCAGAGTCTGAATGCTGATGGAAACAGTTGTAAATGATATCTACTTTTATCACTTTACTCTATTTTCTTTACTCGAGGACCACCAGCACCGTTTCTCTAGATTCGGATTTACTCGAACTTTGCATTCCTTCGACATGCACCAGTGATCTTTCAAATTTGAGAACTCAACAAATATAATACGGTTGCACTTGACTGATATCAACAACTGTAACAGTATTTGACTATTTCTGAGACGACAACGTCCAAGTAAAGTTGCTCGCCTATGGTTTCCCCATAGGCGAGAAAATTTCATATTTCTTTTGATAGAGAATTTCCAGTTATGCTACTTTATCACAGCGTGTGTCCATGGTATTCTCTCTAATCTAATCATTTCAACTTCGGTGTCTTATACTCTTCTTTATTTTTTTTTACATTAAAGGCCTTATTACTGTACTTGTAACCAAACATAATTCTCTACATAATGATACAACACTTCACTCCCCGATAATCTTTTGCAAACGAGTGTATTCCAGAATACACAACGCAACATTTGGATCGGATCAGGCAACTATATTATTTCTTTGTATTGTGATACAGAAAGCATCCTTCGATCGATATGAAGGTTTGGTTCTTTCACTACGCATATCAAGAAATCTTACCCACTCCATCCAACGAAAGAGCATTTAGCTGATCGCTTGATATGCTAGAAATAGCAGACAAATTTCCCTCAAATTAGATTTTATCGCGTCTTAGAAAAGTAAATGAGACATTAAATAATGCAATCCTAGACATATAATAAAGTTGAAAGTGTTCATTTCAAAGTTTAGGCGCCCTTTTTAGATAAAGGAAATACTTCAGCATTGGATAGCTGAATAGTTGCTGGTTTTCAAATGATGCAAGTGAGACCCTCGAAAACTAATGTTCCCTCTTTGCACATGCCGACATTCTAGATTATACCAATGAAAAAATTATCTGACCATTCTTTCTCTAAAGCAGGTGTTAAATTAATTTGAAGCCCCCCTTTTTTTTAATGAAGAAACAAAGCGCTTTGGAAACCCCGCCATGCCTAGGTTTTTCCTAAAAGCATCAACTTTTAAAACTTGGCCTCACCAGTCTTAGCGTGTTAGAAAATATTTGGGCAATGTCCCTTCCTCTCAAACAAATAACAAAGAGCAATATCAATATAAATATAAAAAGTTATTAGTTTTCAAGCACTACTGAGTAGTATAACTGATTTATTCTACCGAGGATTGGAATGAAAAAGAAAAATTACTTTCATAATAGCAAAACTACAATGCGCTTCGCGTCAGTACAATCAGCTATTTCAGAGTTGTCTTCAGTCTTACGATGATTGTAAGGTTTGTTATATCACTTAAGAGAAAACATCCCAAATATTCCAATTTGTAAGGAATTGTAGCAGGTGGAGCAACAAAACACGAATTAAGAAATAAGTAACAGAATATCCCCCCCCCCCCCGTTAAATACAAGACACAAAATTATACATGACATTCAGAAAAATTAATCAAATTGTCTTGCTCTACATGACGATATAATTTCCACTCTCTTTCTAAGCGTCTCTCATTCTAACGATATGTCTATGTAAATGGTGTTTTTATATGCGTGACTATTCTAATAATTTGTATGTTCACTGATCTGTGGCATAACTTATCTTTCACAATAAATACTTAGAGAGCCTAAATTAACAGCGTTTCACCTTTCTGAACAGAAGCATTTGATAACTCATCCATCTGTTTTTCTGTCCCTCATATACATATCTATCCATTTCACTCATTCAGCCATACATCCGAAGATTCATCCAACCAGTTAGATACACATACAGATTTACATACATATGGCGTCGTGTGGATCAAATGTGTTGACATATGGGTCTATCAACTAATGAGACTTATATTTTCCTTTTACATTTCTGCACATCTATAAAATTAATACAGAAGACTGCTAGTGTGGCCTCTGCCATTGAAAAATCATCAAAAAAACACCAAGAATAGATAAAATATGTAGCGATTACTACGAAGTTTGAGGAGGAAAATAATCTTTGAAGTACACCGAATAAGAATATATCTTCACCAGAACTGCAAGGCTGATCTCTAACCAAACGATGAAAGAGTAGAAATATTTTTGAATTTTGTAAATTAGAAATGATAACTATACATACCATGAAATAACTTTCAGTAGCTTGGGAGGACTTATACTAAAACATGGTATCACACGCTTTCGTCAGCCGACATCAAAGATAGCTTACAAGTATTTCTTGACTAAAAGAAACTAAGATAAAATGATATAAATAAAAGAAACACGATAAAAGAAGTACGAAATCATATTCACATGCCACTAGTACGGCACCAACCAATACTAAAATTCCTCTACTTGCTTTGATTCTTTAAATAGTTTAAATAAAGTATATTTATAACTTACAAAATCTTGCCAAACAACAATTAATTTTCCAGTTAAATACAGCTAACCAAGCTAGGATTATTAATCGAATTGCTTTCTTCCTAAAAACTACCGTCTCAAGAGATGCCTCCACATATGTAAACAACCTCACATGCATTCACCACACCTGTCACCGCATACACGCTCATACATTGCATTACCAATGTATTACATACCCACACTATTGTTCATTGTTCATATAACCGACATGGTAGCATAGAAAATCTGCATTTATTGCCCAGCACACACGCACATACACACACACAAGCTACTTTCTTTCACACTCGTTTTAGCTCTCTTCACACCACCACTACGTACATCCCCCCCCACACACACAAGTACACAAACACACACATACACTCACACGTTCATTCACACACGCACACAACCTACTTGCATTCTTGACTTCTCACTTTTACATGCCCACACACGCATGCGCGCGCAAATACACACATAATCTACTCAATCATACATCATTACACCTTCCCACGCTTATCTCGTTTCTCTCTCTTATCTCGGTCTTCTTGCCGTAAACCACCATTCTACTCATATCCGTTCTGACATTGAACATGTTACCTTATCGACATCAACATTCTTTGTTTCACCTTGGATTCTATTCCCCTATTCCCCCACCCTTCTCCATCCTCTTTTCTTGTTAAAGAACCACCGTTCGAAACGTTCGTTTTTCCGCGTTCTCTTTCTCACATATTAATTATATTAACTTTGTACTATACTTCGTTGGTCTTGCTTTGTTCATTTTTTCCCCTTGCACTGTTTCTCTTTTCGTTGACTCTACTTGGATATTCTATTATCACTCTGTTGTAGACTTCCTGAATTACTACTACGTTTATATCATTATAGTACAACAAAATACGCCAAAGATAATCCCTTACTTTTACCGTAATTTTAAAATATTAAAGAATGTAGTATAATCAGTAATATAAGAATGACATAACTTTATCTTTCACTGATGTCAGTCACTGGACTGCAGATATGCTGGGGCACCAAGGAAAATCATCAATACAAATTTGTTCAGACACCCATATCTTTTGTGCATGGTCCATAAGCTTTCTCTTAGTACGCCTTTGTAAAGTCGATGAATACGATGAAACACTACCATAATGTTTTCTGCTCCTTGGAAACACCTAGTTGCATATCATCTTCAGCAAGGCCCATAGGTACACCCATCTCTCTTACGCTCGTCACTTCTGTGTCACATAATAGGCCCCGAATGACCAGTGCATTCAATCCTTTCTCCTCAACGCTTCGACCACTTAGAATCTTTCTTTTTCTCCATTGTGCTTACGTTTTACCTGAAAACGTCGTCTTACAAATATCCTAGCTGAAGAACAACTGTATCAATGATCTGACCAAACTCAGAATAGCTGCAAACGTAACGTGTACTGTCCTTTCTTCTTGATCAAACCATGAAAAAACCTGTCCTACTTTCCTGCAATCAGGGGGCGGTGTAATAAAGCGAGTAACGACTATAATAAAGCGCTGAATCAACTAAAGATTTGATTAATGTCATAAAACAGTGATTTGGAATGCTGAAATTTCTCAGTCAAGAATGAATGAATCCCTGAAGTAAGATTAATTTCTAAAATGTGCCAGAGAGTAGTAACTAATGTCATAAATTTGACTTTATATGACCGCAAGAAAAAAAAATGTCAGTTGAAAGCAAATATTGAATTTCCTTCAATCTCGCAATTCGTTACCTCATAAAGAAACATTTTAAAAGCTCAGTTTTCTCAATAATTTTCTCAATCTAACATACCTTTATTTTGTCTATTTTCCCCAATTCTTAGTAATGTAGTTACTGGCTAATCTCTGACTATGACAGCTATTCTAATGTTATGATCTGGAGCCAGTAAGACGGGTCTCTATATATTTACTCCGCCGATAAGGAATGAACAAACAAATCTCTACAATCACATTCTACTGTCTTGAGAAACAAAATGAAGGATATATTAGATAATATAGCTGCGGATGCACTGTATATATTGACTTACGGAAGAGGGAGTAAAGATCTTATACTCTAGACCACATTATTATCGAATATAGAAAAGCGGCGAGCGGGAAGAATCGTTAACTGCTGGGCAAAATGCTCAGCAGCATTTCGTTCATCTTTACGTTCTGAGTTCAAATTCCATCGGAGTCGACTTTGCCTTTCATCGTTTCGGTGTAGACGGAAAAAGTACTTCTTGAGCTCTAGGATCGATGTAATGGCTTCCTCACTCAGATTTTTCTGGCATTGTGCCTATAGTAAAAAGGATGATCATCGAATATCGAAAAACGGCGAGCTGGAAGAATCGTTAGCGCGTCGGGCAAAATGCTTAGTAACATTTCTTCCGGCTCTTTACAGTCTGAATTTAAATTCAGCCAAGGTTGACTTTGCCGTTCATCCTTTCGAGATAGGTGAAAAAAGTAACAGTTGAACATTTGGGTCGACATTTGTTCCCTCCCCTAAAATTACTGGCCACGTGCCAAAAGTTTAAACCGTTATCGTGGAATATAAAAATTACCAGTTTTATTTTTCTATAGGCTGTAATTCAAGATTGTGATCGAGATAATACATTGTTACTTCTTTGTTATTTCATTGTTACTACAGTTTTCAAAATGAGCTATGTGAAGTGATTTGATTTAGTACATCACTGTTTGAGTTTTGAGAAATTTTTACTGTTATTTCTAGCTGTAGATGCTTCTACATAGCCTTTCCCTAGGCGCTCAACCTCTTGGTATAGTTGTACGAGCGCTGAGATGATAGTTAGTCTGAGGCACTTTTAGATCTGAGTGAATCTATTCCACTTCAGGACTGAACACATTCGATTTCTTCCAGAAGTGAAAAAGCTAGACATACAAAAAGAAAGAGTGAGAGAAAGAGAAGAACCGACCCCCGTATGGGACCGGTACTTTATTTAGCAGCCGCAAAAGGATGAAAAGCAAAGTTGAGCATCGGCAAGATTTGAATTCACAACATAGAAAGTCAACACAATTATTGCAAAACAATCTTTTTCTGCTGCTCTAACGACGACTCTGTCAATCGGCCGCCTTCTACTGCACAGCAGAAAGGGGAAAACTTTTTTAGTACCTTGGGGCGAATTGCAAATGCATAAGAATGTGTGAGAGTGCATATCCGTGCTGAGAATAAATCATGAACCTTTAATTTTATTAATTCATAGGTATGCACGTAATCACACTAAGCAACTTTAATTAAAATGTTATAATTAGACAGATACGTATAAGGCTTTATAGAATGTTGAAAGTAATTTATATTAAATTACTGTTTTGGATTAAGGCTTAAATGTAAACTTTGTCAGTGGGCGGCTTCAAATTTTAATGCAGGAGAAATTTTGTCCCCAGGCTAACTGTGTCCTATGCCTGGCATGCAAGTTCTTTGTTTGCTCGAGAAAGGTAAAATTTATTAATCTATATGGAGCTTGAACTCAGAACCGTCTGAAAACAACAAGAAATGAAGACTATTGAATGAGAAACAGTTTTATCAAAGATAGCGCATTTATGATGAGGGAATTTGAATAGCTGCTCTCCTCCTATGGGAAAATTATATTTGACATAAATAAATTTGATCGTATGTATTAAATAAACTTCGGGGGAAACCGGCAGAATCGGAAGAGAACCGGGAAAATACTTTACAATATTTCTTCACGTTCTCAGTTCAAATACTGCTGGTGTCACCTGTGGTTTTTACTCCTGTAGTATTTACTAAAATTATGGTTTTTACTAATTTCCCCTCAAAATTGTTGGCCTAGTACCAAAGTCAGTAATTATTATTATTATTATCATGAAGGCGGTGAGCTGGTAGAATCGTTAACGCGCGAACGAAATGCTTAGGTATTTCGCCTGTCACTGCGTTCTGAGTTCAAATTCCGCCGAGGTCGATTTTGCCTTTTAGGGTCGATAAATTAAGTATAAGTTGAACACTAGGATCGAGGTAATAGACACATCCCTTCCCCCAAAATGTCTGCCCTTGTGGCAAAATTTAAAATCATCATCATCATCATTATTATTATTATTATTATTGATTTTATGTATCACACAAAAGGGATTGGAGAGTCTAATCAGTATCTGATCGAAATTCATCTCCCCACAATTAGTCCGAAATATGTGCTGTAGTATGCCTAATTATTCTAATTTAACAATGCAACAAACCACAAAAACTTAGCGACAAAGAACAGATACGTACGTATGTTTAAGAAGTTGACTTTTAAGTTCCAAGTGTGATACCATAGCCTCAAGTTCACCAATGCCTGTTAGTGAAATTTGGTAGACAGGAACTTTGTAGAAACCCGTGATTACATACATGTTTTACTTTTTTACACTTTTACTCGTTTCAGCCATGCGGTCGTGGTCATGCTGGAGCACCACCATGGTATTTCTGACTTCCTCAGACTGGGTGTTTCACATCACCACTCCTGCATGTGCCCTTGTCCCAGCTGTTAGTACATTTGGTGCATAATGGAGTTTGATTGCGCTGCCCTCGTCTGTACCTCCTGTCAGGCTGATAGTTCATCCAGTATTGTAGAGAGGTGGATGTCTATATATATATATATATATATATATATATATATATATATATATATATATATATATATATAGCTTCAAGGTGAATATGGCACTTAAGTTTAGGCACCAGAATTAAGTATGGTATTATCCATATAATTCTAAAATAAGGTGATTAAAATCAAAATAAGCAACAAGGATATCCAAAGTTAATGCAATACGATCGTTTCATGCGACTCCATTTATTTAAGCAATGTGAACATTACATCAAATATAAAAAGGAGTAGCATGAAACGATCGTACTGCATTAACTTTGGATATCCTTGTTGCTTATTTTGATCATATATATATATATATATATATATATATATATCAGAATCGCATTTACTACGGAGAAAATACAGCGAGGCAGGGAACAAAAAAATCAGCGCCGTGCAATTCCGAAAAGTCCTCAGGGAAAATAACTATCCAGACTCTTTTGCGAAATGCCAGGACATTAGTCGAGCACCTAAAAAAGGCCCCACACAAGAAGGGCTAACATGCGATTTTAAAACTGACACATTTTGATGAGAAAACAGCTACTGCAATCAGCCAGGCGATATGTAGAGATCGATTGAATATAGTTGCCCAACTCTGGACTCTATATATGACAGTTTATTGGGATCCCGTAGATCATGGTCATTTAGTTTGTTAGTATCCAATATACAGTTGGCTAGTGTACACAAGCGCCTCACAATTCCGATTCTAGCAGCAATATACGTTACATGCAATGTGTGTGTATATGTGTGTGTGTGTGTGTGTGTGTGCGTGCGCATGTATGCATGTACGTATGCTTGTAAACGTGTTTATGTATGTGTTAGTGTGTGTTTGTGTTGTGTTTGTTCTCCACTGCCGCTTAATAACCGGTGTAGGTTTGATATAGCGGTTCGGCAAAAGAAACCGATAGAATAATTATTAGCTTTTTTAAAATAATAAGAACTAATGTCGATTTGTTCGACTAAGCCCTTCAAGGCGGTGCCCCAGCATGGATGCTATCTAATGACTGAAACAAGTAAAAGATACGTGAAGAAAAGAAACATTTTATTCAATATCTTATATAAGCAATAAAACCAAACAAAAAAACATTAAATCAGACATTTATCGGAATTTTCCAGAGAGACTTATTCTTTCTTTTTTGCAATGACTTTTTTCTTTTCTTTTTTTTTTTTTTTTTTTTTTTTTTTTTTTTTCTGGCAAAGACATTCTTTTTCTTTAGATTCGGTGTGATTGACTAAAAGCTTTGAAAAGCGGTAGCCTATCATAGCCTGTAGTCTAATTATTGAAACCGATAAAGGAATAAAAGAATACTTTTTTGTACTTGACCAGTCAGTTGCACACACAGACAAACATACAAACGGTTGCGCGTGTGCATGTATATGTATGTATACATATATGTATGTAGGTGTGTGCGTGTGTATGTATGTACGTGAGAAGGTATGTGATTTGATTGTGTCTGGAACTATGACAAACAGTCCGCCCTGATGAATTTATACCAGATGGAACTCAAGGCTAGTATTTATAGTATAAGATATTCGTAACTCATTAATCTCATGGGATAGGTCGTGGGTGTACGCATTTAATCATTTTGACTTGACATGTAGATTCAGCCACGTATATTTATAATTTGTAATAGACCTATACCCATAACCCTAGCTATCTTCCAAAAAAAAAAAAAAAAACACAAATGCACACATACATTCATATGAACATATCTTCAACATATTCACTAGATATAAATATACAAGTACATATACAGATGTGTTCTTTTTTTCCTCTTTGCTCATATTTTCTGATTTATTGACATCTCTTTAGATGCAATGGTAAGGTGAAATGTTAAGCTACATATATCTCTTTTTATGAAGACATGTTTGTTGCTATTGGAATTGCTATCATGATAGTGATGGTTGTTGATTTTCATCGTTAGATATTGTCGATGTAACGAGGGATATGATAAAACTGGTTATTCAAGCAAATGTTAATGTTTTACTATAGTCCCAGTTTGTCATCCTTCATAATCAACATCTTTCACGCACTTGTATCACGTGTCTCTCTTCTTAACCTTTTTTTCTTTTTCGCTTCTTTCGTTTGAATTATAACTTCTTAGCTAGCTAGCTATCTATCTATCTATCTAGATAGATAGATAGATAGATAGATAGATAGAATGATAGATAGATAGATAAATTCTCTCTCTCTCTCTCTCTCTATATATATATATA
>NC_068981.1:53994642-53997471 GCF_001194135.2 Octopus bimaculoides | reverse complement strand
TACACACACTGATATATAATATAAAATCAGTGTATGTATGCATGTAGAGATATTCTTCATATTCTACAATCTCGAGTATTAGAAGTTCTTTTATTCTATTTTGTAAAGGTTTGATGAATAACTTTTGCCAAGCACTGAGCTGCATACTTCAGCTTTTACTAATATCTTGAACGAGAGAAGTTTCTAGTTAGCACTATGTTTCTAGTTTTGTTTATTTATTTGTTTTATTTATGTATTTATTTTGGTCATTAAAGAAAAGATTCACTTGTGTTTTAAAACTGACGCAGTATGTGCGAATTAGTTTTTATTATCTTACTATTTATTATCTTACTAGTTTCCACAGAAAAAAAAAACAACTGCATTCTTCAATGCAATAGTTTTATTCAAAAGAGCAAGATTAATTGCATTTTATGTATCCCCAACGAGACATTCATTCATATTCTAATAATTACATTAAATTGCATAGTCTCTTGCATAATAAATGTAGATGCAAGAATTATGGGTAACTTTTTCAGTTTTTGTTTTCTCTCTGGATACTAATACATATGTATGAGCGTGGGAGGAGTTATCACATGAAAGAAAATTCTGTCTACATGCAATAAAAACAATTTCAGAATCAACAATGAATGATGCACTATTTTCTTCTATGCTTCATTTTCTATTCTCATATTCAAAATTACAGCTTACAGTAAGAATAAAAACTTCTAAATTTTGTTTAACTCTCTAGATTTCTTTATAAAGTAAATGACACGAATAAAATCCAGTCTGGTAATGTTCATGTCCATAGTTGACCCAAATATTAGGTGGTCGTGATAAAAATCTCAAACTGTGATTTTTTTATCTTATTGCTTGCATTAAACACTTTTTAATTGTTCTGAAATTATATATTTTACGGTCACCACTTCAGTTGGGGGGGGGGGGGTTCTGCTTTTGTTTTTTAATCAACAGGATTAAAAACTTTAATTGCGTGTATGTATATTGTCTTTGTCTTTTATCTTTTAACAAATTGATGTGATTAAACACAACATTTTGCAATACATAGTTGATATTGTATTAGTTAAATGTGACTGTTGTGTACGTTTAGTTAAATATGTCGTTAATGAGTAGCCATATATTATTTGAGGTGTTTCAAATCTGTCTCCGATTAGTCAAACGAGATTTCAATGCACTTAATGACAGTAAACTGTTGTATAGACATGGATTTTCCCTAAGTTCATGAACGGGAATTAGGTTACTGAAATGACTGAAGGATGAATTTATCGAAATGTATAGATCAAAGTGTACTTGTTGGGTGCCATAGTTTGAATCTATGCTTTAGCTGGAGAGGGCAATTTGATAATTTCAAATATAGATTTTTCTCAGATTTTAGGGGACACATTAAAAAGGATGATGAATCTGTATAATGCTGCTTCAGTAGGTCTTTCGTTAGGTTTCTAAATCATCATAATATTAATCGTCGGTGTCACTCGTGTTCGAGTTTGGTTTATCCAGTGCCTTTATGATGCTTAACCTGACATGGCTCAGAAGGCTAAGTCGGGAATGGCAGCTGCAACGTTTGGAATTTCTGAGCGATTGAGGACTTCCTTGTTGATGCGTCGGTCCTGCCATTTGATGTTGAGGATCTGCCGAAGTTTGGCTTGCTGAAAATGCTCAAGCATTTGCTGGTCTTTTCGCGCGCACGTGTATTATAACTTGTTGATGATTTAACAGTAGTTGGCATGCAATTATGTCAGTTATGTTATCTGTATTATTGTATACTTGTGTGCAACTGAATTGCTCTATTATGATGACTTGGAGCGTTTTAAAGCGTTTCATTTGGGATATGTAACCTGCTGTTACGGTCAATGTTGTTGATTTAATTATCTTCACAATAAAACATCTCAAAAGTTCTGACATATAAAAACAATAATACATTTTTAATTAAGCGTTTTCTTACGGATGTTTAACCATAATTAATCAAGTTGTTTGCAAAGCAATCTACAAGAGTAGGAGAAATGTCAAACTAAAATGTTCAGGAATAGGAGAGGTCTTCAGTGCATACAATACATATATTAAAAAATAATAGTTACCATAATAATTGATATAATAGCATAAATATACTTTACGTCCTAAAGAAGCTATTCCATCTTACTGGAATTATAATTTCAAAATATAACAAAATCCCAGGATTTCTAACACATGTAAGTTAATTATTAATAAACAAATATATTTACTTCATAAAGTATATATACATACATGCATACATGTCTATTTGTCTAACTTTCTTAGTACCAGTTCTTTTCTCCCATCCTCCCGAAAATTTACAAATTCCTTTCTTTATTCTACATAAGATGAGTACTGTTGAATAGATGATAAACTATTCAACGAGTCTTCGACCCGTTTTCGCTTCTCCGTTGTGCCCATTCATTGCAGGAATATGCATCAGCAATTTATTCTATTAGATGTGCATATAATAAACAAAAGAGGGCTTCATTCGTTCAGAATTAAATAGGAACACACACACACACACACACACACACACACACACACAAATATGTATATACATACATACATATGTATATTGGGCAAATGAATTGAATGTTTACAAATAGTGGGTGTAGAAAAAAATGATAAAAAGATATTGAATTCTAGCAACTGTTATGTGTGTGTGTGTGGTATTTGGTGGAGGAGAAGGCGTTCCTCTAATTCCAAAAACTTCACTTTAGGTGATCCGTACAAATCAACTATTATTATTGGACGACATTTCGTGAAATCAACTACATATTCTAAAATCAGAAAACAGCTTTTGAAAACTTAGTAGTAGTAGTAGTAGTAGTAGTAGTAGTAGTA
>NC_068981.1:53993622-53994632 GCF_001194135.2 Octopus bimaculoides | reverse complement strand
GTAGTAGTAGTAGTAGTAGTAGTAGTAGTAGCAGCAGCAGCAGCATTAGCTGTAGCAGTAAGAGTAACAGCAAAGGTTTCGATAAAAATGAATAAAAAGGCAATAAAGTAAACAAGCCACAGTTGCGAATTTTTCATTTTAAATTTAGGTGAAAGGTTATTTTTATAGGAGAAATCGGGGACACGAAAATTACAAAGATTTGGAAGAAAGAAAAGAAAGTGAGATTTAGATCTACTGAAAATTCGATATTGTTAAAATCATATTCCTTACAACAAAAAGCCGATTGTTATTTTCTATTGAAATAATACAGTTAAGCTTTCTAAAATTGAACATAGATAATCAAAGGTACGATAGGAAGAAAAGAATTATCGTTATTGTTGTTTTTTATTAGTTTGTTTTAGGTCTCATTTTTATGAAAAGCAAAGTTATGACTTCGTATTTCTGTTCTATACAACCTACGTATTTTTTACTGTTATTATTATTATTTTCGTTTCTTTTTTTCTTTTTCTTTTTTCAGAATAAATCATGTTTTGAAGTTCTAAAAATCTCAAAAGCGTAACGGAAGATAGCAAGATATTTACGAAGTCAAAACTATTTTTTTTAATGTTTTTATTATTCATCTGTATCGAATGATGTACTTCAAAGCTGGGGAAAACATAGAAAACAAAAACAGCATTTTTTTTCTTTTCTTTGTTCCTTTTCCTTTTTTTTCTTTTTGTTCTTCTTTTGCACATATATAATTATTGGTTGACTTTGTTCAATAAGATGAACTCTGTACGGGGAGAAAAAAACGACCACCGTTTCTTTGAAACTCAATATGTGTACGTTAAGACTAGAAGCTTTACACTTCGAAGTTCAAAAGCCGCCGAGGCCAAATTATACTTCTATTCTTCTGATACAAATAATATACTGATATCGATCAGATTACAGAATTACTATACCCTTAAGGAAAGAATGAGTGTGTGTATGTGTGTGTGTGTGTGTGTGTGTGTGTGTGTGTGTGTGTGTGT
>NC_068981.1:53992845-53993342 GCF_001194135.2 Octopus bimaculoides | reverse complement strand
TATATATAAATATATATATATACATATATATATACATACACACACATGTATATATACATATATATATATAGACATATATATATATATATATATATATATATATATACAGATATATACATACATATATACATGTGTGTGTGTATGTATGTCGATGTTATACGCCATAAAGGCAAGAACCGTTGAGCAGAGTACACAATGAAGTTTCTGTTTTTTAGTTGAAGAAAATTCTCTCAACTCTCATACCTTAGAGAAAGACGTTGATATCACACTTCGCTGAGTAGTTAAGACGCTCGCTTTGCAACTGCGTGGTTTTGGGTTCAGTCCTTGCACGGCACCTTGGGCAAGTGTCTTCTACTATAGCCCTGGGTTCACCAATGCTTTGTGAGCGAATTCGGTAGACGGAAATTGTGTGGAAGCCTGTCATATAGATATATATATATTCACACATACACACACATACATGCATACATACATATATATATATATATATATATATA
>NC_068981.1:53988299-53992708 GCF_001194135.2 Octopus bimaculoides | reverse complement strand
TATTATATATATATTATATATATTATTATATATATATATTATATATACATATATATATATATATTATATTATATATATATATATATATATATATATATATATATATATACACACATACATACACACGCACACATATGTATGCCTTTGAGTTTGTATTTGTCCCCACCACCATCGCTTAACAACCAGAGTTGGTTTGTTTACATCCCCATACTTTTCGACAAGTACCAGACATAAAAATAATACTGAGTCGATTTGTTCGACTGAACCTTTCAAGGTGATGCTCCATCATGGCCGCCGTCAAATGACTGAAACGAGTAATAGATAAAAGATTTTAAAAGGTGACATATAAAATGACTCATGCAACACTACAAGTTTTATTTCGAGTTGTTTATATATATTTTACATATATATATATAATTCACAACTTGGTTATTTCTTTCGACCTATTCACACCAAATGTTACTTCTATAATAATAGTATTCGATCGATGAAGCTTTCAAAAGAAATAATTATGTTCATGAAGTTATTTTCAAATTTACTTACTTAAGATTCTACAAAATGTCGGCTGGTACCACTCGCAAATTGGCGTAGATAAAATGTGTTTGAGGTTACAGTACCACACCTTGTTGATGTATTGACCTAGCATATCAGAGATGGAAAACTGAGTATCAGTTTCATTTTGAAATGGTCACTTCGCCGACATAGATAAATACATCAGATAGTGGTAATATGATATCGTAAAATGGCTGCCATGAGAATAGCAGATGGAAACATATGGCCTTCAATAGAATATATATGTGGCTGTGTATTGGGCGTGTGTATAGTTACTGTCGTAATTTGCAACAACTCGGAATATGTAAATGTCGTTCATGAAACTCTGAAGTAATCTATGAAAAAGAAAATAGAAATCACTCACCCGCATGATTGCATGCGCGCTTGTGTATGCGTGTGTTGTGTGAGTGTGTGCTCGCGCGTGCGAAGTCTGATCAAAAAAAAGTATCGGGACTGGTGCTATAAAAAGAAAACTACAATATATATCAATTTAGCAATTAATCTCCTTCGAAGAAATCACCCTCTAAAACCACACATTTTATCCAGTGTCGTTTACATTGGAGGAAGCATCCATGGATCTCCTTCATCGACCTCAGTTTCTAAACTGGTACTTATTTTCCCGCCCCCGAAAAGGTGAAAGGCAAAGTGAATCTCGGTGACATTTGAACGCAGAACGTAAAACTGGAAGAAATGCCGCATAAGAATTCAGTCCGGCGCGGCCCAACCTTCTGAGTTTTTTTACAGGCCTTAGAAAAACTGAGGGACTGCTGCAATAAGTGTGTGAATCTGAGAGGGGAATAAAATCATAATTAACTGATCCTCCTGTATTTTCTCTTACTCACAGCCAGGAACTTTTCAGCACACCATCGCACGCGCGCGTTTGTGTATATGTGTGTGTGTGTGTGTGTATACACATACATACATAATGTGTATCGACTAGATATTGTTTTGCATCGTCGGTCACAATCCGTTTCCATTTCCTTCTTGATTGCATCATTCTTTTCCATCGTGTCCCTAATTGTTTAACAAAGTCATTTTCCTGCCGTCATCGAGTCCGTTCTAGTGACATTTTCTGATCTTTTGGATACCACTCGGCAATTGCACGGGTCCACTTGTTTGTCTGTGAACTTTGCGACGTGTCCTATCCTATGAAATTTATGCTTTCGATATTCTGCGACCACATCGTTCATTCCGCTTCGTTCTAGAATCCCCTTATTTCGGATATGCACTCGCAATGATCTTCCTAGCATGGATCTTTCCATGGCCCTTTGCGTGGTAGCTGAACGGTACGTTTCCTTCCGGTCAATATCGTCTAGCTAGAGAATGTGGATAAGAACAGTAGTAGTAGTAGTAGTAGTAGTAGTAGTAGTAGTAGTAGTAGTAGTAGTAGTAGTAGTAGTTGTTGTTGTTGTTGTTGTTGTTGTAAGAGGATGAGGAGGAGAGGGGAAGCAGCAGCAGTGGCAGTTGTAGGATGAGGAGGAGGAAGAGGAGGAAGAGAGAAGGAAGAGGAGGGGGAAGAGGAGGAGGAAGAGGAGGAGGAAGAGGAGGAGGAGAAGAAGAAGAAGAAGAAGAAGAAGGAAGCGGAGGGGAAGTAGAAGCAGCAGCAGCAGCAGCAGTAGTAGTAGTAGTAGTAGTAGTAGTAGTAGTAGTAGTAGTATGTGAATAGTTGTCAAATCTCGGTGGGTGAATGCCAAATAGTATTTTGCTGAAGATACTTTAGTGTATGTGATGTATGACTATTGGGTGCAAGCTCTATGAGAAATATTGTAGTGTATGGGTGAAACTGATGCTCTGTATAAGTTCAAAGCCTTTCCTGGCAAAGCTCATCTTTACAGTATAGAGACATGCTGAATGTGACTTCTTGATAGGTTATCAAAAATTGTTATCCCGAGCATTTCGAAGTGTGTGCTGTTCTCGAGTAAAAAAAACTATAATGAAATTGTTTCTGATGCCTGCGTTGGAGTGTTCTTGGAGATTAAATTATGGGAGATTAGTAGAAGGGAGGTAATGAAATTGGATGCAAATAAAATGTTGTGCAGAAAACAAGGAAGATATTGAGAGAGAATTGTAGAAAAGTTTTATATCTATAGTAAATTTAATTTCAGAGAGGTTTCTAAAAAAGCTATCGCATCGCTTTCGTGGAAGTTAAGGAACTTGAATGTAGTTTTAGCGATATCACAAGGTAAACGCACAAAATTAACAGAAGTATTGTCTTAATACAAATTAGCGTGACAATCGTGTGTATATGTGTATATATAGATAAGGTTGTAAATCCATACATATACATGTAGACATATACACACACACACACACATATATATATATATTGTATTATATTTTATATATAATATATAATACAGATATGCATATAATATACATACATATATATTTGTACACACACACACACACACACACACACACACACATATATATATATAGGGTGGGTATATATATGTGTCCTTATGTATAATAACAATAACAATGAACTCATTGGTGTGCATGTATAGACGTTTATGTATATACACTTAAGTATACACATATATATTTATGTATTTATGTTAATTTATTTATGTATATCTATATATGTCAAAGTATGCATGCATATGCATATATATATATATGTGAGTTTCTATGATTTTTATAGTTTTTTTTATGTTTATATTTGTATATTGTAAATTAACTCCATGAACTCTGTAAATCTCTGAAGAGGCCTAGAGAACCATACATGTTCCTCTATTTTCACCCATTTCATCTATCAATTACTCCAGCTTACTGGAGTTATGTAGATAGAATGAGGCATGTCACCACTAGGCTGAAACAGCTGTAAAGACATTGTCCTTTCTTCGGTCACTACATGTCCTTTTTATTTTTTATTACTGATATGACATAATATGTCATATGTGTTTGTATATTGGTTTTATTGTCCTGTCCTCTTAGTTGAAAAATAAACAGGTAAATTGACATAATACAATGTCTGCAAGTTGATGAGTACCACATATTCCCTTCCATTTTCTTATTGCTATATATATATATACATACATATATATATATATATACATATATATATATATATATTTACACGTGTATACATACGCACGTACGTACGTACATACATGCTTGCATACGTATGTGTGCGCGCATACGTGTGCTCAAACTCACACTTCTACATACACACATACTCACTTTTCAAGGTGTGACACATAGACACACACGCCATCGTGTTTGTATCAAATACATTTGTTTTGTTTGTTTTTTGTTTACGATTTTTAAAGTCTTTATCAAACGATAAGCTGTTGGAGCTGAAGAAATCAACAATCTTTAGTGATATTTCGAGAAGCGAGACCATTTAGTTGAAAGTTTCTTAATTACAAATAGTTATTCGTAAATAAAGGAATCTTTGTTGCTGTGTTAGACTGAAAGAAAATGTTCTCACACAGTCTCTTCACCTTCAATGTATCGTTTATGTGTGCTATTACACACACACACATACACACACACATACACACACACACATACACACACATACACACACACATACACACACACACATACACACACATACACACATACACACATTTGTAAATATGCACACATACATGTATGTATACGTATATATTTTCATGTGTATATTTCTACACACTATTGCATGATTATATATGCATGTGCACGCAGTCTCGTGAACACACACACACACTCAAACACACACACACACACTCGAACACACACACACACGTACAAACATAAACACGCACGCACGCACGCACGTACACACAAACACACACACACTCGAACACACACACACACGTACAAACATAAACACGCACGCACGCACGCACGTACACACAAACACACACACA
>NC_068981.1:53982301-53987425 GCF_001194135.2 Octopus bimaculoides | reverse complement strand
AGTAGTAGTAGTAGTAGTAGTAGTAGTAGTAGTAGTAGTAGTAGTAGTAGCAGCAGCAGCAGCAGCAGTGGCAAAAGCAACATCAACAGTAGTAGTAGTAGTAGTAGTAGTAGTAGTAGTAGTAGTAGTAGTAGTAGTGAAACCATTGTATCAAAACATCCTTGAGTGATGTCCTGCAAGGACATCTCTTAAGATAATTGTAATTCCTAGGTGGATAACGACATTAGCACTGGACAGGATTATAAACTGAAATTTGTGAAAGGTGAGAAGGCTTCTTTCCCACTCCTCGCTTTCTCTCTCTCTCTCTCTCTTTCTCTATCTCTCTCTCTTTTTCTCTCTCTCTCTCTCTCTCTCTCTCTCCCTCTTTCTCTCTCTCTCTCTCTCTCTCTCTCTCCCTCTTTCTCTCTCTCTTCTCACTCGTTCCTCTCTCACTCCGTCGAAATTGAAGGAAAAGGAATGCGTCTTGCAAGCAATATATTTATATTAGCGACGAAGAAATTATATGTGTGCGTGAGTGTATGTGAGCGATTGTGTGTATGTGCATGTATGTGTGCATATATTCACATACATTGATATATATATATATATGTGTGTGTGTGTGTGTGTGTGTGTGTGTGTGTGTGTTATGAGCGATAGTGGTGTCAATTAGACCCAGAGGTTTCAGGTAATGCTGAGTAAGTGCTATGGATAGACCATAGTTAAGCTCCAGGTTCGGTGATTATGCGAAAAAGGGGTCCAACGTAGGTCATATATCAGCGTGTGAATATAAGGATTTATTTTTCGTAATGAGATAAAAACAAAACAAAAAACAAGACTGTGTGCATTATAGAACATTCATAAATAGAATGTCTTACAGCTGTTTCCAGGATACTTATTATAAAAACTGTTGGATTTTACTCACGATGTATTGGAATCTTATATGTATACCATTCTGCCTAAACAATGCATTTACAAATACAATATCCCTGCATTCACTCTCTATCTCCTATCTTATCTAAATTAACTATTGCTTAACCATCCTCTCACACCGTCTCCGATGAAAGGATATAATAAATATCTTGGAAACAGCTGTTAGACCTTCTATTTATAAATGTTCTATAATGCACACAGCCTTGGCTTTTTTTTTTTTTATCTCATTACGAAAAGTAAATGCTTATATATATATATATATAGTAGACTTACTTGCAAAAAAGGACGTGTGCGTTCAATAATGTAATAATACAAAGAATATATATACATGTATACACACATATATATATATATGTATGTATGTATGTATGTATGTATGTATTATGTGTATATCTCTGCACGTACGCATGCGTGTGGCTATGTTGTGTTTGTGTGTGTGTGTTTGTGCGCGTGAAAATCTGTTCAATACACCGCCACAAAATTTTCACCAAATTTGGCAAAAATACTCATAACCCTAACCCTAACCCTAACCCTAACCCTAAAACCCTAAAGCTAAAACCAGTACAAACGCACGAACGATGTCATAAATAACAGTACTGCCGATAGTTGTTGTTGACAAACAACGGCACTAATTTTATTCAACGGAAAAGATCCCATTACACCGCCACAATGTCTTGTTGACAATCCACAGCAGTAATTGGTCAGTGATTGGTTGAAATTACCGAAATACGACAACTTTTAACATGAAATAACTTCGAATATAAAATTTTTTCTCTGTTTTATAAGACAAAATATACAAGTATACGAAGTTTTAAAGTGTTTCGGTAGAAAACACACTAAATAAAAAATGGTGTCCGCCAAATCAGAAAGATCCCAACGCCATATTGATTACGATGTTTCCAGATCAATACCAATATTTTAAATTAGGAATGTACAAAATCAGTCAAAAATTAGGAAACTACACTCATTTACATTTTCTAGTAAATTACGCAAATTGGCAACACTTATGGCATCATCGGTCACTCCTATTAATCCGTTTAGAACAGATTTTGCTATAACGCACACTAGTTTAATAGTTGAGCTATGATTGGCTGTATGCAAATGAGTTCATAACTGGGATCCAGAACTCTCATGGAAAAAAAAAAATTCGCGGGCCAGCCCTAGGTTTGCTGGCGCCCCAGGCAAGCTGAACTTCGGTGTGTACAGACTAACGGTCGTGGAAATTTTCTTGTCTTTGTCAAACCCTCCTCGGCACCCCCTAGCACGAGTTGCCTGTACCTTGAGCCGGCCCTGACAATTACCCTATGATTCTTTATTACTCTAACCTGCAATGTTAAACCTCGATATTAACTATATCAATCTTAATACTAAGACTTTTATTCATAAAAATAAATGTACTGCCTTTCATAAGAGAGATATTCTCTCATTCCATTTCTATGCTTAACCAAAACAGCTTTTGCAGTTAGTATTTCTTCCTCTTTTTTTTTCTTTTTTTTTTTTCTCATACTCTCGCTAAGAAATCGTTATCGAACTTTTCATGTTTTACATGACGACAGAAGAATAGATCCACAATTGACAACTGCCAAAACATTGTTTATAGTTAATCATTCATGTCTCTCGTTTCATCGTAATATATACCTTCATTGTAATCTGCTTTACAATTTCCTTTTCATCCAACACACAAATTTATGTGTGCTTATATATATATATATATATATATATATATATATATATATGGTGTTCTGTGATGTATGTATATATATAAGCGCGCGCGTGTGTGCGTGTGTGCGTGCGTGTGTAACTTTTTTCTGTCGTGAGAAGCTATTTGCCTATTTGCTTAGGTTCATTTTTGCATACTTCCATGTTTTACTGGTGGGTGGGGGCTTCTCTTAATACTTTGTAGTTAATGCTGGTCTTAAATGTTTTCTCTCCTTTTCCTTTTTCGTTATCCTTATTGTCTTTATATACTACAATGTTTCTTTTTACTTGTCCTCGAAATGGTGCATATTTATCCGACTATTATCAATTTCTTCAACCACTTCTTTTTTTCCTTCCTTCGTTCTTTCTTTCTCAACAAATAGAATTTAGCATTGCATGCAAAATGAAAAAATATTACACGCAATCTCAGTTTTCTCTGAAAAGTTAGAACCATGCTGCTCCCCAATGTATTTGGTTTAAAGTCAGTGATTTTTCTTCACTGGCTTAACTTCAGTAGATTGATAACTGTTTAACTCTTAAAACTCTTGGGAGTTTTTTTTTTTTCAGTCTTGTTTTGTTTTGTTTCTTTTGGCATATACGCATGCCTGTCTGGATATATGTATGTAAATGTAATATGCACAATAATGTTGCTGGGATGAAAAAAGATTGGGAAAAGAATTGGCATGGGTAGAAAGGATATGTGATAAGGTAATTCTGTTGAGCTAAGGCCATTGTATTAGTAATAAAAGACGCAGAAAGAAGAAACAGTGCGTATTCTCTCTAAGAGTATACGCAGTTTTTCTTCTTCAGAAGATACCAGAGCATATGTAAACTAATAGTTGGAGTCAAGCCCGTTGGTGATTGATTTTTGGCCAATCGGCCAAATGATCGGTTTATCTGAGATGTTTATTTGTGTTGCAGCAACATGATCCCATGGATACGAAGAGTACTGAAGGATTTAGTTGAATGATATATGTATTAACCCTTCTGCGGACAAAACATTTTGGTCGCCAACGGTAAGTAGGCAGACCGACATTTTAGTCGTTTTTGCCTTGGCTCAATGTAAGGCATTCTCCTATTAGCTGATCGTTGAATATTGAATGTTAATGTGTCGGAGCATTACGAGAGGGTGTCACTGCATGCATCGCAGCGGAATTCCCATGATTTTCATGTTATTATGACATATGTGTAGAAAGGTATATTTATAGGATTAAATACTCAGAAAGAACATGATGGCGCCCAGTGGTTCACGTTGTTTGCAAAATGTGACTTGCATTAAAAATGAGTTGTTGATTTTTTTTTTCAATGATATTGTATTATGACATAAAATTGCTAAGCTGTTTTAGTTTGTTTTTATTAGATGATTTAATCACTTGTCTTTCGCAAATTTTCTGAAAATTATTAAGCTCGAAAAGATTTTTTTAAAATTTCCTACCTGCGAAAGTGCTCATCTTTATCATTTGCCTGTTTCATTCATTGTACTGTGACCATGCTGGGGAACCACCTTAAAGTTAAAGAATGTGGACGAACAAATCGCCCCCAGTACTTAATTTTAAGTTTGGTACTTACTCAGTCGATCTCTTCTGCCGAACCTCTCTGCTACATCGATCTGAAAAAATTCAACATCAGTTGTCAAGCGGTGGTGAGAGGAATACACAAACACAAGGGCACCTGTGAGTGCACAAGATGTTCAGAAACAGCAGCTAAAAATCTCGCAAATCATACCTTACCATTTTAAACGGTAAATTGGGATAAGGCATAGACGGGAATTATAAAGTCTAGAATATCTTTGCCCATTGAATATGTTCGAACAAGGATAACTTATGGAGAAAAAGACAAAAAAAATTAAACTTCCCTATTAACCTTCAGATCACAAATTCTCTAATAAGAACATTGCTCCGAAACAAGTCGCTCCAAGTTTTTTTCCCAAGAGCAGCTTTTACACAAGTGTCCTTTACCATACCTTGTGAGCTGAATACGTGGTTGATAAACTGTGCAGATGCTCATCGTATATGTTTATGTATTTAGTATTAATTAACAGAAGCATTGCACAGAGGTTAGATAAATAGAAATGCATTGGAACCAAAGACTAGCATGCAATTTCAATAGCTTATGCTTGGATAAGTATAGTATAGAAAAGAACAACATAAGGCTAATGGAGAACACCTTTAAAAACAAATATGTACAACATTCTCATTCATAGAAATCGAGAGATCTCAATGGGACCGAAATAGAAATGAGAATGGAATTGATATTGCATATTTCACTTATTGTATTTCTCTCTTTCCACCCTCTCTCTCTCTTTCCCTTTCTATCTCTCTTTCTCTTTCCCTTTCTATCTCTTTTTCTCTTTCCCTTTCTATCTCTCTTTCTCTTTCCCTTTCTATCTCTTTTTCTCTTTCCCTTTCTATCTCTCTTTCTCTCAAAGTATCTCTCACTCACTCACTCATTCACTCACTCACTCACTCACTCACTCACTCACTCACTCACTCACTCACTCACTCACTCACTCATTCA
>NC_068981.1:53981081-53982291 GCF_001194135.2 Octopus bimaculoides | reverse complement strand
CTCACTCATTCACTCACTCACTCACTCACTCACTCACTCACTCACTCACTCACTCACTCACTCACTCACTCATTCACTCACTCAACCATTCATCAATATATCTGAGTCACCTCTCTTAATATTTTCTTTCTTCCACCTCTCTCAGTACAGCCACTGCTTTCCATTTTAGCAGTTTTTCCATGCTATGTGATACTAACGTGGCAGAGAACATTGGCAGCCTTTCAGTGTCAGATGATTTTGATAATATCCCATTTCACTTAACACAAAAATTATTTGAAAACATTTTAAATCTTCGCCGGTTTTTTTTTTTTTCCCCAGCTACTACGCGGATTTTATTTTTTCGAATGAAAACCTTTATATTACACGCAAAATTCGACTTCAATCAATCCTTATGATTTCACTGACGAGGAAGATCGACAGAGAAACCGAAATAATAAGTCTAATTCAGTTACTACAGACTTTTGATAGATCTCTGCCTTAAAGGGCTCAGTAAAATCGAATGTTAAAATTTTGTTGACAGTAACTCCAAAGATTTGTGGAGTAAGGTAACTGATTGAATTCGGAAAGCTACCACATCAACCAAATTATTTGCATGCTTTGTACACACACACACACACACACCTCTTTTGTTCCTCCTTCATCTCATCTGTTTTCAGTTTCAGTTTCTTCTCACCTTGCTTCTATTTCCTTTCCCTTTTATCTCGTCTCTAGCCTTTTGTCTTTTCTTTTCATACATTCCTTTCCTCACGTTTGATTCTCAGTCTTTTCTAACCACCCCTTTCTCTATTTTCCTTTTTTTCATTCTTTTCTTTGCTTATAATTTTGTTGCTTTATTAATTTTTTTTTTCTCCGCTTTTCTCTATCGTCTCTTCTTTCCGTCTTCCCAATCCTCAATTTTTATATTTTCTTTCGCTTTCATACAATTTCCTTTCTATTCCTGCCTGACTTTCTATTTAGTTCACTCCCGTTTTTTCCCCTTTGCTCACTATAAAATACCCTACCTATTTTCATTCATGCTTAGTATGAATACGCCTCTATCTGTTCCTCATTTCCTTTCCCTCACCTCGCTCTCTCTCTCTCTCTCTCTCTCTCTCTCTCTCCCTCTCCCTCTCTCTCATTCCTTTTCATTCTGTGTGCCCCACATTCTATTTCGTTCTCTCTGTGCCCGCCATATACCTTCTTACTCTTCTGCTATCAAGCTATTCCATCT
>NC_068981.1:53978037-53981071 GCF_001194135.2 Octopus bimaculoides | reverse complement strand
CCCCCCCCGTTTATTCCTTCTTTTTCTTTCCTTCGATTTTTTATTTTCATTTCGAATGAGAGAAAAAAAATTTCCGTTCATTAATATCATTCATCTTCCAGATAGTGATCTTATCAAAGGTCCGAATATTTTGTTTAAAATACTTTTCCTTCATTTTATATTTTTCAGATTTTGTTTTGTTTTGTTTTGTTTGTTGGTGCTCGGCTTTTATAGCGGAGAGGAGGGAAAATATAAACAAAACATTGGTAGCGGAAGTAAAGAAACGCAAGGAAACAAATGAACGGAAAACTGGGTTACCGATATCTTCACAGCGAAGTTGACAGAGAAAATGTCTCAGTTATAGTATGTATTATGTTAGTATAGTCTCTACTATGTGCATGAGGGTACAAATATGTGATGTGTGAGTGCGCGCACACACACACACACGCACACACATGTATACACACGCTCACACATACACGCACACACATACACATGCGCACACACACGGACATGGCATTTTCTTGTGTGAACAGTTAGATGTACGAATGCTACTGGCGAGTTTAGAGCTTTATGTAGAGACTACTTCCAGTTCTCTTGACGAACTACCGTAATTCAGCATCCAACTGCAGTTGGAACACTAGCTGGAGAGAATGCAAATAACAACAATGGTGAAACGTACGTAGGAAACAAATTATATAAACAAGATATTGTGTCTATCATATCGTGTGAGTGTGTGTGCATGCTTACGAGCGTGCGTGTGTGTGCATACTTTGTTTTTTTTGGGGGGGTAGCCGTGGAATATGTAATCTAGGTATTGTTGCAAATTCGCATTTATGTTTTATATACCTAATATGTAAAACCTCCGAAAACTAGAAATCATTAGGATCTATTTCAAAACGGGGGCACCAGTTTTCATTAATGTTTTACGTAGTGTTTTTGGTACCGAAAGACTTTCAAACTTCGTATACTTATCTATTTAGTGTTATAGAACAGAAAAAAAAATTTGTATTCGAATTTATTTCATGTAAAAAATTGTCTTATTTCGATAATTTCTACTAATCACTGACGTCTATTCAGTTGAAAACAGTTAGCGCTGTAACGGTGTATATCGTATTAATCCCCTAACCCTAACCCTAACCCTAACTAGACTGTTAACCCTAACCCTAACCCTAAAACTAACCCTAACTCTAGAATCTGAACTCTAAAATTGTTACACACATAGATACGCACAGCGTAATTTATTATATAAACAATATATGCGTATAAATTACGATTAAACCGGATGAAATATGTCACAGGGAATAACATTTTTATGACCGCCCAGCAGTAACTCTATTCAGCTGAATAGACGTCAGTGATTGGTTGAAATTACAGAAATACGACAACTTTAATATGGAATAACTTGCGATGTACGTTTTTTTTTGTTAAGAACACTAAGAGTAAAAGATGTTTTATATGACACATTCTACTAGTGTCCCAAGTTTCAAAGTGTTTCGTTAGTGTTTAGTTAAGAAAATACTGGTGCCCCCGTTTTGAAATAGATCCAATCATTAAGTATTACCCTAGCATAATAAGGCTATCAATGTAGACAATCATGCGATGTCAATTATATGTAAGCACCATGAAGCATGACCCCTAAAACATATTCAGCATCACAAGAATGTACAACTCAGAATAACGAAACCTCAAAATAGAAAATATTCACAAGCAAGCATATGAAACATAAATCCCGTCATCAACTCCCTATATATAGACTCTCTCTCCTTAGCGCGCGCGAACACACACACACACACACACACACAACACATAAATTGCATTGTTTTTCGTTTCTCGTTTTTAATGGAATTATTTAGAATTATGTTGTTTTTTTTAATTATCATTACATGCAGTTTTATTCAATGTATCATTCCACTGCTTATAAACGCAACATGTGGACAGTCATATAATTCTATAAGATACTGTATCCGAGTGTATGTAAAGAGAGAAAGATGTAAAGCACAAACTATATATGTGAGCCCGGGGAGAAACTGGGTAGAATCATTAGTGCCGGACAACATGCTTTACGGAACTTCTTCAGCTGCATTACCTTCTGACTTCAAATTCCGGCAGAGTCATTTTTTACTTTTATCCCTCTACGGTCGATAAGATAAAACACCAGTCAAGTACTAGAGTCGATTATGATCGAACCCAGGTCTTTGATTAGTATTTTATACTGGAGTTAATATAATCGACCTCAATACATACATCGGTCTGATCTCCTCCCACTAAAATTGGTGATCGTGTTCCAAAATTTGAAAGCATAAAAAAAAGGTGAGGTGGCAGAAAGGTTGGCGCGTCGGGAAATGCTTAGCTGCATTTCTTCAGATTCGGTATGTTCTAAGTTCAAATGCCGCCGATTTCGACTTTGCCGTTCATCTTCTCGAGCTTGATAAAATAAGCTAATGAACTAGTGTCGATGTAACCATCTCCCGTCAAAATTGCTTACCTTCAACCAAAATTCGAAACTACACACGCACAAACTTTTACTAGTTCAAACCTCTGTATGTTTGTATGTATACACGAATCCAAGTAAAAAAAAGTCACAGATATTTTGTCCCGGGGGGTATCTGAAGAGGTTTTGTCCTAGGGGGGTTTTGTCCGGATCCCATAAATTAATTGTGAATTTTTTCCTGTGACTTTATTACCGGCCACCAGAAATTAATTGTGACTTTTTTTTTCTAGCCAAAATTGTGACTTTATTACTGTGACTTTTTTTCCTGTGACTTTATTACCGGTCACCGTATACACTACTCACGTTATTATAAGAATTTCTGTTAATGCGTCGAGCTGACAAAATGCTTGTCGGCAGTTCATCAGTCTCTACGTTTATAGTTCAAATTCTGCCAAGATCGACTTTGCCTTTCATCCTCTCGGATCGATGAAACAAGTACCAGTTGATTACTGGAGTCCTTCCCTTGTGCCAAAATTTGAAACCAATATAAGAATATCTGTTTAAGTGCATTTAAAGAATGAATAGGCACATGTGGTAGGTAGCTTACTTACCAGCCACATG
>NC_068981.1:53975053-53978020 GCF_001194135.2 Octopus bimaculoides | reverse complement strand
TACTATAGCCTCGGGCCGACCAAAGCCCTGTGAGTGGATTTGGTAAACGGAAACTAAAAGACGCCCGTCGTATATATGTATATATATGTGTGTGTTTGTGCGTTTGTGTTTGTGTTTGTGTGTCTGTGTTTGTGTCCCCCCCCCCTCCAATATCGCTTGACATCCGATGGTGGTGTGTTTACGTCACCGTAACTTGGCGGTTCGACAAAAAGCGACCGATAGAATAAGTACTAGGCTTACAAAGAATAAGTCCTGGAGTCGATTTGCTCGACTAAAGGTGGTGCTCCAGCATGCCCGCAGTCAAATGACTTACGTAAAGATGATAGAAGTAAAGGACCTTGGGGAATCAATAGTACTAAGCTAGTGTAGTTTCTATCAAATAGTCAAACTACTAATAAGCTGAATAGTCGACTTGCACACAAGTTGGTATTCCTAGCTAAAGGACGTCGAGTTCAAATTGGCTGGTAACGAGGATATTCGTTACTGGATGCTTGTTTAAACAATGTTAAATGTTACAATCCAAATCAAAGCTTCTTTTATGAAGTCCGATGCACGTGCGTTAATACGTGCGTATAGTGTTACTAATAGAGGCAGGATTGAACCACCCGCTTCGACATTAATCAAAGGAGCAGAGGGACCCGCTTGAATTTCAACAAAGATTATCATCAGCACATCATAAGTAATATGAACCAAGCCGCTTCGGCATCGGTTTCAAACAGATTCCACTGCATCAAAGATATTAATGTTGGCGGAAGCGTCGCTGACTATGGTGATAGAGTGAAGAAGGAGAGGAAGCAAAGAAGAGAGAGGTGGGGTACAGAGGTAGTGAAGCGACGACGGCAACTGTTAGTTTGATTGGCGGTATTTGGAGGATGGTAACGATAGAATTGTTTGTAATGGTGGCGGCACCGCCTCGTCGTCCGTGGAGTTGTTTAAAGTAAAACAGTATCTTCGTGTTGGCTTGCTGGCTAATTATTTAGTTAGCTGTCAGGCTGGTTGTTTGGCGGGCTGGTTTTTTCGTTAGTTTATACGTCCAGACTGATTAGTGTGTTTCACTATGTGAATCAAACCTATTTGATTAACAAGGTGATAAGCGAGGATGATAAAATTAAGAAACAGAGTCGCATTTTTTCTCTGAAGTAACGACAAATAAGTTAGATCTGGGATGTAAAGAAACCAATATGTTAGGAAGTTACTTAGATAAATATTTATCTGAACCAAATTCAGTTTTGACAGAAATACCAGAAGAAAATTTTGTTGACGAGTAAAATAATAAAATATTGGCTTTAAAACTGTAGCTTCATGCTGAGTGTGAAGCTTATCAATTATGCTGTACTCTTGAATAAAGAGTAATTTTTCAGTGAACGAAACTATATTACTAGTTTACAGTTCTGAGCATTTTGTCCGATGCATTAACGCACGCCAACTTAAACTAATATGCGCCCAACGATGTGGTAGATCAGATGTAGTGCGGAAGATTTCCTTTTTTGTCTTGAAATTTCGGACTAAAAACAGTTTGTAAGAGTAACTGCATAATAGTTATTCCGTACTGATATTGTTTGAATGCTTTTAACCGACCCTATTACTTTTATTTTTTCTATAGGTTACGGGAATGTAAAAACAGCAACACCGGTTGTCAAGCAGTGATGGAGGACAAACAAACAAAAAGACACGCTCTCTCTCTCTCTCTCTCTCTCTCTCTCTCTCTCTCTCTCTCTCTCTCTCTCTCTCTCTCTGTCTCTCTCTCTCTCTCTCTCTCTCTGTCTCTCTCTCTCTCTCACACACACATACACACACACACACACATGACAGGCTTCCTTCATAAAAGAAAGATGTGAATTCTTCTTTGTAGTATATTTCTACGAGTGTGGATGTATATTGGTTATGCGACGTCGCAGCTCGCATGCATATTTTGAGATACTCGTAAATTTAGGCTATGGAATACCGTCGCTGATGAGAGCAGTGGGTAATATTTCTTTACTTTAAGCTTGAAACAGGATTTTGTACGCGGTTACCCGAAACGTTGTTGATTCATTATTTTTCTTCTGCTCGCCTACAGTGTAGTGTGTTATTCTCGGAGATTTTAAGGTGGTAATAGGGCATTTGGCGTTTATTTCTACAGTGCGTGGTGAGGCGTAAAGCCAATCCCTTGTTATAATTACGTATATAATTATAAAATATTTTGTAAAATTTACCTTTGAGGTTTTTATTTTCGCGCTGACCACCTGGTAAAATTATTAATGATTATACCCTTTATTATTATTATTATTATTATCATCATCATCATCATCATCATCATCATCATCATCATCATATTAGACTGTTTCACAAGAAATATATTTGAAAGATAATAGTAAAATGTTTCAGAAGTTTTAGAGAAATGATATATGTAATCAAAGTATGATCCATGTTTACCCAACTTTTCTCTATGTCATATATTCCATCTTTAAAAAAAAATTCATCTTTTGTCGTGATAAACTGTCCGAATGCTTCAATTACCTCTCCTCTATTTAAGAATGTTATATTACTTATGAAAAGCGCAAACTGCTTAAATAAGTGATGATCAGTAGGTGAGAGATCAGGGGAATAAGGATGATGTTGCAAAATCTCATAATTCAGGCTTTGCAACTTTTGGACCGCACTTGAGAAGTGTGAGAACGTGCATTGTCGCGAAGCAAAATTGCGCCATCTCTATTCACTAGTCTAGGTTGCTTCTTTTTCAAATCCTCACGCATACAATCAATTTCCGGGCAATACGATGCTGCTGTTACCGTTTTGCCTTGTTACAAAAATGAATAATGAATAACTCCCTTCGCAGATCACCATACAGTGACCACTAACTTTCTAGGGTGCAATGGTGGGTTTGGGCAGTGTTTAGGTGACTCTCCTACATCTAATCACTGTCTTGTTCTACTGCTGTTGTCAAAGAGTTGGGTAAACATGGATCAATATATATATATATATATA
>NC_068981.1:53969711-53974841 GCF_001194135.2 Octopus bimaculoides | reverse complement strand
ATATATATATTCTTTTATTTTTTTACTTATTTCAGTCATTTGATTGCAGCCATGCTGGAGCACCACCTTTAGTCGAGCAAACGACTCCAGGATTTATTCTTTGTAAGCCTAGTAATTATTATGGCGAACTGCTAAGTAAACACAACAGCATCGGTTATCAAGCGATGTTGGGTGGACAAACACAAATACATAAACATATACACGCTCATACATACATATATACGACGGGCTTCTTTCAGTTTCCGTCTACCAAATCTACTCACGAGGCTATAGTAGAACATACTTGCCTAAGGTGCCACGCAGTGGGACTGAACCTAGAACTATGTGGTTGTTAAGCAAGCTACTTACCACACAGCCACCCCTGCGCCTATATATATATATATATATATATATATATATATATATTCATTATATATATATATTCATTATATTTATATGTCCACTTTACATATATATTCATTATATATATATACACACCCACATTTCCAAACACACACATAAACACGCACACACACACACATATATGTATGTATCCGTGTATGTATATCGGATACTAAAATTGCTTTTAAACAGATGTGGCTTCATGCATTATACTTGCTTCAAAGGAATACACATCCACTGATGCGGTGCATTGAAAAGCACTTGGGTTTTCTTAATATCCTTGCATTTACCGATTCGCTTCAAAAATTTGCGGTATTCCTATAGATCATGCGCTGCGCACAAGTGTTCTGCTTCACTGTGTTCGAAAACATTTTCATCGCCTTACACACACACGTGCACGCATCACATACACACTTAGATTTCTGAAATTCTATTCAGACATAAAATATAATATGATGTATATGCATCTCAACAGAAATGAATTGGAGTAGATTTTAAAAATATAATGACAATACGATTAAGACAATATAACCATGTTAGAACAATTTTCACAACCTTACCATATTTTCGAAAAGCCGCTTCTAAATGAATTCGCTTATAAATACTTTTAAATATTTCGTAATTATGAAGATGGGGAGCTTCTAACAATGTGAAAAGGGAAAGTTCAGTAATATTTATATATTTCAGGCACAAAGGCACTTCATCAGAAGAGAACGGCTTCAAACAATCTACATCGCTCTTCTTTCATTTTCTGATATTTTTCTTTAATGAACACTTTTGTTTTATATAGTAAAACAAAAATATCTTCGTTGAACTAATGAAATGAGGAAGAAGATAGAGATGAGGAATATATCGATTACTTGTCATTTCAATGTCATTTCTGAAGAAAAAAAAAATCTTATGGACACTGGGTTAATTTGTTTTGGGCTGTCAGAGGGAGATTCGTGTGTTAGCTCAAGAGACAATTAATGATCGTCTGGAAAGCGTATTTAGTAAGCACATCACGAAAGCTATGTCAGGGAGTTAGTTGGTATTGGGTATGCTGGAATTTCAATGTTAATAACCTAAATGGTCGTTCATTCGCTGAATAATTTTAAAGTTGAAGTTCAGTTCACAAAGGACATGATTTAGAAAAAGATAACAATTCAAAGAAAAATAACAAAAACAACAATAACAGCCTCAACGACAACTTATACAATATTAGAAAAGATTTTCGAACAGTGATAGTATTATTAACAGGAATTCTACACCTGTTGCTATTACAGGTTTCATAAATATGTTTTTGTTATTTTGTTTTTTTTTTTGTTTTTTTTTTCCGCGTTGTAAAAGGTGTAATCCTTCCATCATTCATAATTACTTCCCTGTAGGCAATGCACGCTTGACATATGGCAGCGGGTGGGGGAAAAGAAATTTAAAAAATGAGAGATTATAAACAGATAACAGAAAACAAGGGAAAACAATAAAAAAAAAAGAATATAAAAGAAGTAGTGAGCAAAATAAATGAATGAAAGGTAAAAGTACGAAACAAAAAAGAATAAGTATGTTTTTTATATGACTAGAAGTCTAAGATTGTTTTAAGATAAGCTTATTATAAGATGTTTAGTTTTTATACCTTATAAGCGCATGCATTGCTGTGTGGTTAAGAAGTTCATTTTGTAACTACATGGTTTTAGGTTCAGTCCCACTACGTAGCCCCTTTGGCAATTTGATTTTTATTATAAACCCTAGACAACCAATGTATTGTGAGTAAATTTGATAGACGGAAAGTGTGTGGAACCTCGTCATATATGTATCTGTGTATGTGTGTGTCTGTGTGCTTCTAACTTAGCTATTCGGCAAAAGAATAGGCACTGGGGCCTATGTATTCGTCTAAAATCCTTCAAAGCGATACCCCAGCATGACCGCAGTCCCCTGGCCGAACCAAATAAAAGAATAAACCTCAAAACTAAATTGTTTGTAAGGTTTTTCTTTAGTATTATCAAAATCATGCAAGACTGAAAATAAATAAATATTACATGGTCGAGTTTCCCTGAAAAAAAAATTATGAAATTAATAAGGATATTTATTAATGCCAAATTATCTTTTTATAAGTTAAATTCATAAAACTGAGATCGTTTTTCTTTATTCAAATAAATCTAAAGTCTATATTTCTCAAAGAAAAATTTACAAATCATACCTACGTGCTACGAAATTAAGAGTATTACCCACAAAACTGTAAAGATAACCGTCTGGATAATATAAAATCTCAGACGATCTCAAAATAGACAAACATATCTTATTTCCAAAAAAGTCCACGTCTATCGCAGCTAGTTGGCATTACGGCAACTGGGAACGTTATTCTTCAAAGCCAAATCAGTAGTCAGAATATAAGAGAAGCTAATATATGTCACTGAACTTTTCCAATGAATTATATCGATAAGAGAAAACTAAGAATCTGAAGTTAAACATCTCTTCTATCCATTCGTATCAGACAGTAAAGATTATTCTCTAATTAACACATACCAAGTGTTTCATGTTGTTTATTTTTGGTTCGGTTTTCCACAGTACTTCCAATATTTTCTCATATATTTTTATGCCGCGACATTTAGGATGAATATCGTTCTTATTCAAGCTTTACCTTCTTGTGTACCTGTGAATTTGTATGTATGTATATAACAAGCCCACTGAATAGGTTTTCTTTCCTGTTATTTCGTTTATCTTATCTACTCATAGCTCATACATTTTTTAATATTTCTCCCATCTTGAAGGCAGCGAGCTGACAGAAACGTTAGCACGCCGGACGAAATGCTTAGCGGTATTTTGTCTGTCTTTACGTTCTGAGTTCAAATTCTGCCGCGATCGAATTTGTCATTCATATTTTCGGTGTCAATAAATTAAGTACCAGTTGCAAACTGGGTCGATCTAATCGACTGGCCCCTCTCCAAAAATCGCGGGCCTTGTGCCTAGAGTAGAAAACAATATTTCTCCCATCTTAAGACGGGGAGCTGGCAGAAACGTTAGCACGCCGGGCGACATGCTTAGCAGTATTTCGTCTGCCGTTACGTTCTTAGTTCAAATTCCGCCGAGGTCGACTTTGCCTTTCATCCTTTCGGGGTCGATAAATTAAGTACCAGTTACGCGCTGGGGTTGATGTAATCGACTTAATCCTTTTGTCCCTCTATGTTTAGGTCCTTGTGAGCAATAAAGAAATAAGAAACGTTAGCACGTCGGGCGAAATGCTTAGCGGTATTTCGTCTGTCTTTATGCTCTGAGTTCAAATTCCGCCGAAGTCGACTTTGCTTTTCAGGGTCGATAAATTAAGTGCCAGTTGTATACTGGGTTGATCTAATCGACTGGTCCCCTCTCCTAAAATTTCTGGCCTTGTGCCTAGAGTTGAAAAGAATATTTCTCCCATTTTTATATTGTCCCCCAAACTTTTTCCACATCTTTTTTCTCTCTTTTCTTTTCTGCCTCTTTATGACGTGCTCGTGTCATTTCCTTCATCTAGTTTCCCACACACAGTCGTTTAAGGGAAGACAGTACATGAAACACGTTCGCAAATATACAGATTAATAATTTTTTTATAATTCATCCTTCTTCATTATATTTCAGGAGCAATTATTCCATTGAATTTAATTTCTCTCTCTCTCTCCCTCTCTCTCTCTCTCTCTCTCTCTCTCTCTCTCTCTCTGTTATGTGTGTGTGTGTGTGTATACGTATATATATATATATGTATGTATGTATGTATGTGTGTGTGTGTGTGTGTGCGTGTGTATACACACGCACATACATACATACGTACATACACACACACACATATATATATTCATTCCAAAATATATATATACGTTTTGAAAATGTGTATGTATATATATATATATATATATATATATATATATACTGAAAACATGTATCTATATTGGAATGAATAAATGGATGTGTGTGTGTGTGTGTGTGTGTGTGCGTGTGCGCGCGCGCGCGCGTGCTTCTAACTTAGCTATTCGGTAAAAGAATAGGCACATAAGCGCAAAACAAAGTGGGAAAAACAGTACTTGAATACCAAAAGTTGAGCATATGTATATATGGAGAGAAAGAGAGCCATCTTTGAATCATACTTATTTTTTATCTAATCCTGTTTCAGTTGCATATAACGGATGTATTCAAATATTTCTAGGTCTTTCCTCTCCTTTTCCCATAATTTTCTTCTGAATTTCAGTTTGAGCTTCTTTAAATATCACGAAAATGTTATTCGCGGAACAACTGATTGTTTGCCGTTTTGACTTGTTCACTACAACGCTTGTACCTTGAACTAAAGCCGAAATATTGCCTTCAAAAGGGTTAAATCACGCCCTAAGTAATTGATAGTATTTGCTTGGTGGCTTTGCACAGATCAGTACGCTATTTTGTTTTGTTTTTATAGTTTTTTCTTTTTCTTTTTCCTTGACACATGTTTTTCGTCAACAACGGGAGGTCTGTTGCAGGTGTTACGCGTATGGTCTGAGGGAAAATTGCTAAAATGAATATATCCCTCCGCCCCGTACTCTAACCGCATACGAAATGCCGTAGGATGTAACGATAATGTAAATCTACAGATGTAGTGTATAGATGCGCTTTTGTATGATTAAACCTGTGTGAGGTTATGCGTGCGTAGGCATCCGCATACACACACACATACACACACACACACACACAGAGGCACACGCATATATGCTGCCCTCTTTCTCTCTCTCTCTCTCTCTATATATATATATATCTATATATATATATATA
>NC_068981.1:53968967-53969701 GCF_001194135.2 Octopus bimaculoides | reverse complement strand
ATATATATATATATATATATATATATATATATATGTATAGTATCGTCATATATATGTATATCCACACACACACTAAAACATACACGCGTATGTATTAAGCATGTATGCAATAGTGTATGTATGCGTGTATTTCATTATATACATACATATATGCATACAGATTTATATCTATACACACATACACACACATACGTACACGTACATATACGTGTATGTGTGTATCTGTGTGTGCATGTCTATGCTCTCTTCTGTATGTATGCGTATGCGTTTAATTAATTTAAATATGTTGACCTGCCGTTGTTAGTATCGTCAAATGCACGAATGCTTGAGAAGAAAAGTTGTCTTAGAGAAAACTGTTGACAAATTTCTTTGATATATATGTGTGTTAAGTAGCTTGCTTACCAACCACATGGTTCCGGGTTCAGTCCCACTGCGTGGCACCTTGTGCAAGTGTCTTCTACTATAGCCTCGGGCCGACCAAAGCCTTGTGAGTGGATTTGGTAGACGGAAACTGAAAGAAGCCTGTCGTATATATGCATATATATATGTATATGTGTGTATATGTTTGTGTGTCTGTGTTTGTCCCCCCCACCATCGCTTGACAACCGATGCTGGTGTGTTTATGTCCCCGTAACTTAACGGTTCGGCCAAAGAGACCGATAGAATAAGTACTAGGCTTACAAAGAATAAGTCCTGGGGTCGACTAAAGGTGGTGCTCCAGCATGGCCGCAGTC
>NC_068981.1:53964692-53968957 GCF_001194135.2 Octopus bimaculoides | reverse complement strand
TATATATATATATATATATATATATATATTACTAGTTTCAGTCATTAGAATATGGTCATGCTGGAGCACCGCCTTGAAGAATTTATCATATGGATGTCGTTTGCTAAACCGCTAAGTTTATACAGTTAATACAGTAACAATGCTTGTCAATCAGTGGTGGGGGGACAAACCGACACAAAGATGCGCACACACGCACACACACACATACGCACACACACACACATACATACAGACAGACAGACAGACAGACAGACAGACAGACAGACAGACAGACAGACAGACATAGATAGATAGATAGATAGATAGATAGATAGGATCTTTCCCCTTTGAACGGCACATCGAGAAATTAATTTTTTATAACACTTTCAAACTTCGGACACTGGTAGAATGTGTCATTTAAAACATCTTTTACTCTTAGTGTTGTTGATAAAAGTTTATATTTTTAAAGTTATTTCGTGTTAAAGTTGTCGTATTTCTGTAATTTCAACCAATCAATGACGTGTATTCAGCTGAATAAAATGACTGCCGTTGTTTGTCAACAACAACTATCGGCGGTGTATATTTCATTTGTCACTGTTATTTATGACATCGTTCGTGCGTTTGTACTGGTTTTAGCTTTGGGGTTTTAGGGTTAGGGTTAGGGTTCGGGTTTTAAAGTTAGGGTTTTAGGGTTAGAGATAGGGTTTTAGAGTTAGGGTTATATCCACTCTATATTGTTTTGTTTCCTCTCGGTCCCTATATTCTCTGTAACTCTCGCGGGCACCACCAGCATGGGAAGTTCTCAATCTTATCATTAAAGGTACAAAACTGAGTAATACCATCTGGTTGATAAATAATGAAGAACTAGGGACCTTCTGTATCTGTCTCTCGTCCGGTAGTACACCCAGTATACATTGTTCATATTTTATCCTGTCGTTGTTTATTTTTTCATTTACTAAGTAACAGAACGCAACGAACCCTGGCTTTTATTAACAGTAAGTTTGATACACGCACACACACATATAATTGTATGTATGTGTGTATGTATGTACGAGTCAGTGGACAAACGAAAGAAAAAGCAGACCAACACATTTAGTAGGAGTTATATATATTGTTATTAAAACAGTTTGATTCGGCTCTATGCGACTTAAAGTTTCGCAGACTCCTTTATATATACACGAGAGGTATTGGTATCTAGAAGACTCAAAGCGTGGCAGGTAACGCTAAGTAAGTGCCATAGACAGACCGTAGTTAAACTCTTGGTTCGATACAACACCCACATTAGACTCCTCACTCGTATCACTATCGAACCAAGAGTTTAACTGCGGTCTGTCTATGGCACTTACTTAGCGCTACCAGCCACTCTTTGGGTCTTCTAGATACCAATACCTCTCATATATATATATATGTATATATATATTCATACATACATACATAACACACACACACACAAATATACATATGTATAGTCAATATTTTTAAACAGAAAAAGAAAAAAAAAACAAACGTGAGGACGTAGCACAAGCAATGTATTAAGACGACGCTCAGAGAAAGAGGAGAGTAGTTGTTTTACGTTTCGAGCTTACTTCTTCTTCGGAAACAGGAAAATCAGGGAAGTCTAAAAGGAAAGAAGGAAGAAGTAGGGGGAAAAATAGCCAATAGTCCACGTTCGGTCACATTTCTAAAGTGACCGAAAGTAGAAGGAAAGAAGAGAAAGTGATTTCTGGGACAGGAGAATATGAAGATAGCGGCATGTATGTGTGTGTGCGTGCGGTAGCGAGTGTGCGGTAGCGTGTGTGTGGTAGCGCGTGTGTGTGTGTGGCAGTAACTGTGTGTAGTGAGTGTGTGTGTGGTAGTGTGTGTATGTATGGTAGCGTGTGTGTGTGTGGCAGTAACCGCGTGTTTGTGGGTGCGTGTGGTGGTAACTGTGTGCGGTATGTGTGTGTCTGTGGTAGCGTGTATATTTGTGTTTGTGTGAGGTGTCTGTGTGTGTGTGTGTGTGTGTGTGTGTGTGTGTGCAGTAGTATCTGTGTGGATGTAGTAGGATAGTGTGCGTGTGGTAGGATTTATGTGCGTGTGTGTTAATTTTGCTTTGAGAGCTCAGCAGTTATAGTGACAGGTGTGTGAATGGGTGGTGTGATTGTGTATGTGCGCGCGCGTGTGTATGTTGGCATGTGTACATAGGAGTGAGAATGTGTATATGTGTGTGCGTGTGTATGTGTGTCCACGTTTGTATGGGTGCCTGTGTGTGTGTGTGTCTATCTCTCCCTCTGTCACTCTGTCGCTCTCACTGTATATATATATGTATGTGTACGTGTGTGCATATGTACGTATATATATATAGTCAATTCAAATAAACGAACAAAAGAACGTAAAAAAACGAACGTGCGGACGTGCACAAAAAATATATTAGCTTGGCGCTCTGAGAAAGGAGAGAGTCTTTCTTCGTGTTTATTCCTTACACTCTTATTCCAAGATCTCTGTGTGATTTTATAGTTGGTGTTCTGTCAGATGAAGTTGATCCAACCACGAAACGAAGTGCTTAGACTTAAATACATAGATACACATATGTTTACATTTAGGTTACACGTGTAAAAACACATACACTTACATATAAAGACATACTAAAATATTTCATCGAATTTCATGTGTATGTGTATATGTATATGAATATACACATAGAAATATTTAAATCATATACACGTGTAAATTAAAATGTACCCATTTACCTATCAGTTTACACGTGTTTATATTATATGTGTGCGTGCGTGCGTTTGCATGTGCGCTTGAATGTATGTTTGACGGTCTTACATGATTGTATAAGTAGGGTAATCATCAGCTAGCCAGCAAATGTATATATATATATATATTTGAGCCTAGTGAGTACTTAGATGGGTGACCGCTTGAGAAACCTAGGTGCTGTAAGCGTCACACAGTATAGGCGCAGGAGTGGCTGTGTAGTAAGTAGCTTGCTTACCAACCACATAGTTCCGGGTTCAGTCCCACTGCGTGGCACCTTGGGCAAGTGTCTTCTACTATAGCCACGAGCCGACTAAAGCCTTGTGAGTGGATTTGGTAGATTGAAACTGAAAGAAGCCCGTCGAATATATATATATATATATATATATACGTTTGTGTGTCTGTGTTTGTCCCCGCAACATCGTTTGACAACCGACGCTGGTGTGTTTACATCCCCGTAACTTAGCGGTTCGGCAAGAAAGCCTGATAGAATAAGTACTAGGCTTACAAAGAATAAGTCCTGGGGTCGATTAGCTCGACTAAAGGCGGTGCTCCAGCATGACCACAGTCAAATGACTGAAACAAATAAAAGAATAAAAGAATATATATATATATAAAACACTCTAAACCAGAACCTAATATATATATATATATATTAGTGTTTACCAGCATGTGTATGTTGACAAGCATGCATACACACAGAAGCGCGCGCACACACACACACATAGAGAAAGAGAGAGGGGGAGGGTAAAAAATGACCGATTGAGGATTCAGACATCTTTCATGTGATCAAACTTGTAGTTTGATCACACGGATTTATATAGTTCCGACTGACTGATATAAATTGTGTGTGCGCGCGTGTTCGAGTGTGTGCATGTGCGAGTGTGAGTGTGTGTGTGTGTGTGTGTATGTGTCTGTGTGTGCGCGCGCATGCGCGCGTTTTTCTGTGTTTCTGTAAGTGAGTTTCTGTGTGTTTGTGTATGTGTGTATAACAATCTATGCGTGTTTAAAGGTATGCAGAAGTTGTTTTGTTTAGAACATTATTTAAAAGATAAATGTAAAACATTTTTTTAATGTTATCCGTTATGCTGTTTTTTTCTTTTGATTTTAAAACTATATAACAGTTGTCCAGAATGTCTGCGTTTAACATCTTCAATACTTGTTTTAGTTTTGAAATTCATTATATAAATTACACAAACTTTTCAAATATCCATCTGTCTATGAAGAACTACTGTGGACTTTTCCTGTTTCTTTTTGTGTTTAGTTATCTTTATACTTACATTTGTAAACTAATTTATAAATGCTTTGATGCCATTAATAACCGGCTGTTCATCTTTTATTTTGTTTTACTGACATTGATTTGAATATCTGACTTGTTCATACCTTCTATTACTTGATATCACATTTATTTGATTAACTGATTTTAAAGGTTATGTGTGCGTCTATTGCTTTTCATCGTCTTTGTTGTCGCCTCTCTGTCTCTCTGTCTGTCTCTCTCTCTCTGTCTGTCTCTCTCTCTCTCTCTCTGTCTGTCTGTCTGTCTCTCT
>NC_068981.1:53962311-53964682 GCF_001194135.2 Octopus bimaculoides | reverse complement strand
TGTCTGTCTCTCTCTCTCTCTCTCTGTCTGTCTGTCTGTCTCTCTCTCTCTCTCTCTCTCTCTCTCTCTCTCTCTCTCTCTCTCAGACACACACACACACACATACACACACAGAGTTTACTTTTCTAAGACTGAAAAAAAAAGTAATAAGACTTGTTTAATCTTTTTGCCTTTATGTTAGTGTTTTAGTATTTGTCGAGTTCTTTTTTTCTTTTTATTTTATTTACTCTGCTTATTTTAACGAAACATATGCATGGTACTGTGTTATCTATCTGCTAACCCTCATAGTTTCCTCCTTTGCAAGGTATCATGCGATGTTAGCAACACTGTAATGACAAGGATATTTAATACTCTACTAATTAGAATGATGTATATTGGTTTCAAATTTTGACACAGGGTCAGCAATTTTAGGGGAGGCGTAAGTCGGTCACATCGATCCTAGTATCCAACTAGTACTTATTTTATCGATCCCGAAGAGATGAAAGGCAAAATCGACCTCGGCGAAATTTCAACACAACGTAAAAAAGGACGAAATAACGCTAAGCATTTTGCCCAGTGTGCTTAATGATTCTGCCAACTCGACGCCTTAGAGCAGGGGTGAGGAAACTTCTTAGTGCGGTCCGCGGTCGGATCACAAGTTCTAACTCTTGTAATTCGATATACATTAATAAAGATAAGTTTAACACATTAAATTAACTCGTAACATCTTCATTAACGCCGCCACTGAATTTAGGACATTTATATTACTTATGAGGTATACCGTATTTTTCCGCCAGGGAGTAGTTGGGTCTCAAGGGAATGGTATATACATAGCAATATGTGCTTTATAGTGAAAACAAAATTTCCATTCAAATGGCAGTTATCGGACGATTTTCTGTTCGAGTCTAACCGTTTTAAGTCGTAGTGAAACGAGACCTGTGTCGCATATAGGCATACGAATATTGTATAAATTTTATAATTGAAAAATTTGCAATATTTTGTATATACGAGTATATTAGCCTGTGGGCAACTGCGCCCACGGGCGGGGGTTTCTCCACCCCTGCCTTAGAGCGATGTATATTAATTGTAGTTCTAGTCATTGTTCTATATGGTTTGTAACGTTGCTTAGTATTTTGTTTTTGTTGTTGTCATTGTTGCTACTGATGCTAGTGTTGAGTAACTTCTAATCAAGTAGACTTATGATCAAAAATATTCCAGTCATGATCATTCCATCTTTTATTTCAGACAATGTGTATTTATGACTGCATTAACCAATGCGTCAGTACTAACGTGACTAAACAATCACAAGACCGATGAATCTGCTTTCATCCATGCATCTATCAAAGTGAAAGCCTGATAACTCTTGATAAATTGTCAAGCAAACAAGAGAAAGTGAAAGATCAATAATTATTGATTTGTTAGCAAAACTGAATGATATTAACTACGTACCATTATGTAGAAATGAAGTTAGTGCATTTGACTTCATATCAACTCTCGAGACTCTCACTTGAAACTTTAGGTCCAAATAAATGTAAAAAAGATTATATTTAATTACTTGCTAATCGAGTGAAATTTGGTAAAACAGATATGGTGTACAATTGTAAGATCTAATGGCATACAATATTTCACGCTGTCAGGGCGGCGAGTTGGCAGAATCGTTTGTACGTCGGGCGAAACACTTAGTGGTATTTCGTCTGCCGTTACGTTCTTAGTTCAAATTCCACCGAGGTCGATTTTGCCTTTCATCCTTTCGGGGTCGATTAAATAAGTACTTGTTAGGCACTGGGATCGATGTAATCAACTTAATTTTTTTGTCCCCTCTATGTTTATCCCCTTGTTGGCAATAAAAAATAAATACTTCATTTTGTTTTTATAAATTCTATGTTCATATTTCAATGGGAAAGCATGCAAATGAACAAGTCTTCCTAAACATGTTTGCTCGACCTGCAAGAAATGGTTGCCAAATCATATTAAATCGTATGCTACTGTCTTTGAAATAAAGTAAAGAATACATCGGATAATGAAATTCTGTAGATAAAAAGATAAGACATTGCAGTTGGAACGCCTTTGACCAGAGGTACTCGATTAAAGATGACCAGGACTAAACATGAGGGACAACCTCAACAGATGACTTACTGACCAGAGATATACTTCATCTTTACAAATATCGGTATTATGTCACGCCTACTATTTCCTAAAGTGAACTCCGAGTCATCCCAGGGTTCCGTGAAAAAGTTCTGGAGTCTGCAGCATACGGTGTTTTTTTAATAGAATTTAATTGAAATATATTTCATTAAAAAAAATGATATTCGCTATTTTCAAATTAGTAAACTTTTTTATTAATACATTTTGTCTCTGATACAATTATTAGTTTACTTAATGTTTTAATAAA
>NC_068981.1:53957572-53960072 GCF_001194135.2 Octopus bimaculoides | reverse complement strand
TGTGTGTGTGTGAGAGAGAGAGAGAGAGAGAGAGAGAAATAGAGAGAGAGAATATACATGATAGGCGAACATACATATACATATACATAAAACAAATGATAGAGACGGAAAATGGAATATACAAGAAACTTTATTGCTCACTACGATCGTTTCGATCCATCTTGCATCGATCCCTCACGGGTAGGACACTGCACAACTGGTTGTGGTGCATTCCTCGGTGCAGAAGTACTTCGTCAGATAATGTTATAAGGGGTATCTCGTTTAATACAGCATGTTTTATTAAAACGTGCTGCATTAAGGGAAACAGTTGTACAATATCCCACCCGTGAGGGATCGACGCAGGATGGATCAAAACGATCATTGTGAGCAATAGAGTTTCTCATATATTCCATTTTCCAGCTCTAGCATTTGTTATATTCTCAACACCGTGGATTGCATCAGGGTCGCGCACATACATACATACATACATACATACATACATACATACATACATACATACGCACGCACGCACACACACACACACACACACATACACACACACACACACACACACACACACACACACATATATATATATAAATATATGCGCATGTGTTATATATGTGTGTGTGTGTCTGTGTAATATATATATGTATATTACACAGACACACACACACACACATATATAACACACCCGCATATATATATTCGTCGGCGGCGGCGCTTTATCGTGTGTCCGATAATTTATTTGGCTTCTTCTTGACCGCTTCTTCCCCTCTGTCCGTGTTTATGCCTCTGATGACAAATGAGGCCGATTCCTGCATGGGAGCATTTACTGCAAAGTTCACAAGAGATCCGTGGTGGAGGCTTTGGGTGTTGCAGCCTCCATTTTCTTTGTTATCGTTTCTCCACTTCTTTCCGGGCCTGTCTTGAGCTTCAGTGTCTCAGGCTCTGGGATCAATTCCAACCAGTTTTAGGCTTTGCATCGACGGAGGGGACAGCCACGGAGTCTTCCTCCGGTGGAAAGTTCACCATATAAAATTTGACGAGGCAGCCTAGTCTCTTTCTTTTAGAGAAAAAAAAGGAGAGGGGAGGAAGAGTTGGATCAAAAAGAAACCAGCCAATAGTGTGAGTGAGTTTGTTTATGGTAAAGATCTTGCAAAGGGGACCCCACGCACTAGGACCCAAAATCCTTCTACTGCGGCAGTACCTAGAGTGACATACGAGGTCCGGAAGATGGGTTGCAACGGAATGCCGCTAGCTCCAATGTTAGAGTTGCGCCTTTCTAGCCAGTCCATCTGGCATCACCCTCTTCCGCTAGGATCAATCATTGAGTTCGGAGATTTAGCTTCCTCCGCTTGATCCATCGTTGGGGGTCTTAGTTTAGTGTGGTGAGGGACAAGGACGGCGCTCCTGTGCCCTTGTTTGAACAGACCTGATTTTTAGTTCTGACGAGTGTCCTCACACCCTCCTCCAAGATCTAGCAAGCTGAACCAAGAGGGGAGCCAGTTTAATCGCCGACGACCCGACCATGACTGAGAGGAGCAGGAGTACATGGTTATCCTTTGTCTCATGTAGTCGTAATGTACAAATCTTTGCATACATTACAAAATATTTCACTAACAAAATAGAATCACAGCAAGAATTACTTGCAAAATTTTCTTGTTCACTTAACCTTTTCATTCCAAAACCGAGGAGAAACAATATTGCTTCTAGATGTACTTTGTGAAAGAGATCATTTCTTTAGCAAGGCTGCAGTACTCAACATTGATGTACGCTTTTAGAAGTTTGCACAACAACTTTTGTTGAACTAGCTATAAATTGTAAATAAGCTCTTTCCATAAACTTTTAGGGTTCTTTTCTTGCCTCCGTCTTCTAGTCAACGTCTGTGATCACTGTCAATCTGAGTTACCCGAAGAAATCTTGTAGCATAAATTTTGATGCATTTTCAATTTCATATACGTATTGAAGGTGGGTAGATGACTCTACGTAGATTGTGGATGAGTTAAGTATTGATAGTCTTAAAGACCTCTGGGTTGCCATCTTTATTAGATAGCTGAGCCAAAATGATCTTGATAACATCAACTATCTTATCTGGTTTCATCTTCTTCTTACATTAGATCACCTTTTTTGCAAATCAATAATGATCATCAAGGCACGACACGCACGAAAGGTTCTTCTGTCATTCGCAGACTAAAGAAGTTTAATTTGCTTTTTTAGGAAACCTCAAGCAGTGGCATTATAATTATTGATCATCGGGTTTTTATGTGAAAAAAGTTAATCGGAAACTTCCGTCCATCTTGGGTTCGTTTGAGGTCATGAGATCCTCCTGTAAGGCTTACGGGCAGTATGATCGACTGGTTAATATTTCCTGGGCGAATGTTTTAAATGTTACCTTTGCTCATGTATAATTCAATGTTTTGACTATTATTTCTAGCAATTCCTGTTGGTTTGTTCGTAGCTTTTAAATATTTAATTTGCTCGCGAGCTAGTTTAGTGTTTTGACATGCCGAGCCCCCCC
>NC_068981.1:53950323-53957510 GCF_001194135.2 Octopus bimaculoides | reverse complement strand
CAAACTTTGAACGCCTGTAACATTATTACAAAATTTTTCGGGAATAAATGAATAACAAATTCGGATTCGGCGTCAAAAATGACATCTATATGATACACTAAAAGAATTTTTAAAGATAATTGTAAACTGACGAAAACCATTTTCCGTTTTTAAAGAGGTATTACGGGCTATGAACAATACTCAAAATAGCTGTTGAACAGAGTTAATGCAAACACAAAACGAAACTAAAACTTTTGATCATAGGAATATAGTAATGTAATGCCTCGTCTTATCGCGGTATATTATTTAAGTTTACGTTGATTCCTCCATGGTGTTGTTTTGCATTTACAATAAAATAAATATATACAAATTATAAAAATAATTTTTAAAATATATACAGTACAGTGCTGTTTCTACTTCGCGGATTTTCACCTATCGCGGGGTGTTTTGGAATGTAACACCCGCGATAGTCGAAGGATTACTGTAATTGAATAGATATATCTATCTTGATATACAAGACTGTACTTGTCCACTGACAATAATATAGGTCAGGATGTTTGTTTCCCAGTGTATACATAAACTTTACGTACTTTCACCCCGTCTTCTTCCGATTTTCTCGGCGTACTATTATCTTGCGTTTTCTTTTCATTCATTTTGCCTTCTCAACCTCCTTTTCCGAGCTTTCTCCGTCTCCACTTTTTATAATACTTAAAACCTTTTATCACAGGCAGCCGGCATTACTCTCTGTGTGTAGTTGCATTATAACGTTCCTCTCAAGCACATCATGACCGCTCTGCACTCGATCGCACTCTGGCGGTAACGGACAGCAACTTTGTGAAAGCCTCTTATTTTCAAGGATGTGCGCTTCATTAAACATAAGGACACAGGGTATGTGAGCATGAAAGATGTAAGAGAGTCTAGGATGGGGAAAAGAGCCATCGATGTATTCTGTTACTATTACTACTGTTGCCGCTGCTGCTGATACGACCATAACAACAATTACTACTATTATTACTACTGCCGACACCGCCGCCGCCACCACCACCACCACAACCACCACCACCACAACCACCACCATCACCACCGTTACCATCACCACCACCACCATCACCTCCTCCTCCTCCCCCTCCTCCTCCTCCTACTACTACTACTACTACTACTAATAATAATAATAATAATAATAATAATAATAGTTTCTATTATTAACCACCGTCGTAAATGAGGGGGACATCAGAAGGACACAACAGTTTGTGTGGAGTATACATAAAGGATGAGGAGAAAGAAATGGAAAAGACGGAGAAATGCGATAAAAGTAAACAGTATTCAAAGTATTTGATAACATGAATGATGCAGTCCTCCTGATGCAGGAGGAACTCCAGCTAAGACCAGTCAAGGAAGCCTACAGATCCAAAATTACCCTGACCACCAAAGGCACGAGCCCTCTCTCATCCGTTGCTCTCCAATGTTTAAGTGCATGGTTAGAGTAGGGCCCATTCACTCTAACTATTTCTGTCACAATCACTCATCTTTTCACTTTACTGGGAAGTAGCACTTCCCTCGCCACCCTCACTGCCCTTTCCAAGTGGAACTTAAACATGTCGGTGAGGGTTTAACCGAAGAAGATGCCTTTCCTTAATTCTTTCAACCTCGTCCACCATGCAACCTCGTTCACCATCGCCACTAGACAGGAACACCGGCTGCCTAGCCATGTTAAAGGTGGGTGCTGGGGCGATCCTCATGGTGGATTCAGCCGACACGCGATAACAACTGTTTGGCATAACTCGACAAGTCAGTAATATTCGGACACTACACGAGTAAATGCAGAACGGTTTCGTTGCATCCCAGACAGTCCTGTGTGACAGCGCTTCCGTACTTGTAGAGTTTATCTCGAACTGGCAACGCTTTTTGGTAGCACTGCTACCCCAGGGATTTCTGAAAGTCATCCAAGGTTATACTTGGCCCGAAAGTTCTCCTTTATTGATCACAAGGGCTGCAAAGCATTTAGGACAAAAGAACGTGGAGATTTATATAAACACATGTAAGCAACAAATAAACAATAACAATTAGCAAGAAAATTATAACAAGATTTTCCAATAGGGAAATACCATCATAGGATAATCAAGGAGCTCCACAATTCCTGAATTAACTCGACCGTCAAGTCCTTCGCTGCGAGGCGCCCTCTCTTATCCATTTTCGCCATCCTACAGGTATCAGATTAGAGTATGCCTACTCACTCGGGTCACCCTCATCACATTCACTCATTTTTCAACAAATTTACTCGGTAGGAGGAGCAGCCCCTCACCCTCATCCTCGCCGTTATGTCTCAATTGTAACTTGGAAAAAAAAAATGGCTTGACCGAAGAAGAAAGAGTCTGTCATCAGTCTTTTCAGTTTCATCCGTCACACAACCTCCTTCGCCATCGCCACCAGGCGGAGGAAAACTACCTGTCCTTCCCGGACAAACAAAGGCGGGTGGATGATCTTTACGATGAAGTCGGCCGATAGCCGGATCCGTCCTACACACGACCACAGCTGTTCAACAAAACTCTACAATTCAGCAATACTCAGGCAGTGTACGAACTTGTGCAGGACAGTTTAGTTGCTCTGCGCACATCTCGAGTAGATACTACCATGCCTATAGAGTTTTTTTTAACCTTGTTTCGATCAACGCTTCATCTAGGGCAACATCTCTGTCAAAGAGACGAGCTGCAGAAAAGCACATCTAGCAAGCGTTTGCTTGGAATTGATCAACATGCACCCATCATGATCCCACAAAAACTAAAAACTGACTTTGTTGCAATGTTCCGCATTCACCGTCCAGGCCCATCAAATGATTTTCGCTCTTTCATGCCTTAATGCAAGCGCCCTAGCTCTGACACCACAACCTTGATCAAAAGCCAATCTCTCTGCAAGACCATCTACCGCAATACCTTCTAGGTTCCTAACGAGATGTCTCTCTAGCTGAGTCTTCTCTATTACTATTTCCGTACTAAACATTTTCGACTCTGCTCAAATAAACCCTGAGAGAACCACAACTTACCGTCCGGATCCAGAAAGATCGACATATGTAGAGACTCAGGCCTTTCCAAAACAGCACTTCCACCCCATCCACCCCATCAGGACTGAGTAAGAGATGCAAAAATCTCAAATTCGCCAAAAATAAACATTAGGGCGAGTGTGTCCTGGTATCGCTGATGGCTATTACATCTAACGTTAGTGATCTGGGATCATTGGGCAGGTGACCTGCTTACAAGGTGACCACAGGCCACATGAATTTATATACCCCCATCCTCAGAGCTGCCGTGTTGGTAGAAAAGAAAGATAATTAGAAAAATGTTACTTACTCATTTGGTGGTCTCGAAGACTAAGTGATTTGGTCATCATGAAATTTTGAGGTTCCTTTGGGAAGTCCTTTAGGAGTGTATTGCTTGCCCTTGCGGCAGAACTTCCAATGTCATTGCGTAAACTATCCCCAGTTGCTTTATACGTTTGGAAGTCCAGCCTTAATATTTTCAAATTTTGTCACACCTTGAAAGTACTGGTCTTGAAGAGCTCTCTTTGTTTCAATATGCCCCCTTTGTGCGATAAAGGACATTCGTGTTTGATTCGTGCTCGTTATCGACATGAAATTTGGGTTGGGTATTTAGTTGATGCAATTGTTTGTCTATCTGCTGGTGCAGTCCTTGTGTATTTTCTTTTTGTTTATGTGGCTGTTAGTGGAGTTGTGAATTTGTCTTGTTTCATGTACGTGTGGTTTTGGTGATACTGTCATGATTGTGTGGTTCGTTTAGAGAGTGTAATTTTTTCTTGAAATTTTTGTTGCCTTTTCTCCCCTGTCTTTGATAAGGGAAGAAAACTTTTAAATGGCCTTCATAACCACGTAAATGACATTCGGCCTTCAACCGTGACACGTATATCCACCCCATTCAGCATATTGATAATCTTTGGAATCTTTTCCGCTTCCTCTGGTTTGATCGGTAGGAGGATACGTGATCTCAAACCAATTCTCCCTCTCAGTTCATTTTACGTCGAAGAGGGTGTCGCTGCCCTCTAAGACAACACACGCAATATCCACCATATACCTGAACGTGGTGGGACTCACTCTATCATAAGGCGGTAAGTCCTTCTTAAATATGTTGGATAGAGTGTGTTTGGCGTATATGGGAACTATGGTGTACCTCAGCACAAGGTCTTCGATTTGGAAAAAGACCTCCGTCTCTCCCGAACTACCTTCACCTGATCACATGCTCTATATCTGCCCATATAACTTTAAGAGCTTTTTAAATGTGGGTGTGAGTTGCTAATTCTAAGTGTCGGGGTTTTCCTGACACAGTGATATAGCACTGTTTTCCAGGCTGCCGAAACTTCGGCTGGTTCCCGTTCACTTTCACTGGTTGTGTTGCCTATTTCAGGCGTGTTTCCTTGTTGTTTAGAGAGAATGAGAAGTATTTTGCTGACTTTACCGCCATGCCAGCAAAATGTTACCGGCCCATGGAGTCGACCCCAATCACTTGATTTGTCGTCGTCGTCCTTTTTGTTTCTGCTGTTGCTACTGTTAATGCTGCTGTTGCTACTGTTAATGCTGTTGTTGCTGCTGTTGTCGTTGCTGGTGGTGTTCTTGTTACTACTACTGTTGCTGTTGTTCCAGTTGCTGCCGGTGCTATTGTCGTTGTTGTTGCTGCTGCTGTCACTGCTAATGTTGTTGTTACTACAGATTTCGTTGTTGCTGAACCTGCTGTTATTGCAGCTGTCGCTATTTCTGTTGCTGCTGTCGCTGTTATTGTTGGTATTGCTGTTGCTGTCGTTGTTATTATTATTGGTGCAAATGTTGTTGGTGTTCTGTTTGTTAAAAACGTTGCCCTTACTATTATCGTAACCATTGCAGTTACTATGCAGCTGCTGCTGCTGTTGTTGTTGTTGTTGTGGTGGTGGTGGTGATTGTTGTTTCTCTAATGTACTCGCTAGTTGTTGTTGTTCTCATGGACTCTGAGCGGCCGTCGTATTAGAACAACGTAGAGGAGAATGTGTACTGTTCTCTAATAAGGTTGGTGGTGGTATGAGTCGTTCTTTCTGCTACCTTCTCACTGAAACTGATAGTAGGCGTCACTGATGCCCTAATTCCAACAAGGGAAATGCGTGCACCAGATTATTTATTCAGCCCGGCGGCTATTCGCAACACTAGTGAGTGTATTATTCATTGTTTCCTATATCGGAAGCGACACATTTCGTCTAGGAACTTGGCTAACTATGAGCACAGGTCATTGGCAAGGTCCTACAAGGCCGGAATGCATCTGACGCTCTCGCTAGCCACTAAAAGATTTTTTTATCTCGGACGAAGGCCGCAGTAGCTTGCCTATCAACGGGATATATACATTAAGTATGATACGTAGAAAGCTATTTTGATTTGAAACAGCTTCCATTGCACTCATAGAGGATACATAGATGGATATATATATATATATATATATATATATATATCACAATATATGTTTGTCGCATATTTCAACTAACCTAGATTGTGATTATACGTAAACACTACTTAGTGCATTTACTCCGATATATATATATATATATATGCGTGGTCTGGCCAATAAGTAGCCGGAAAGTTGCTATAGTAACGAAGCTAAAGCACGCAGAGTGAAGCCGCTTGGCACAAATTGACCTTAAACTCTGCTGAGCATGCGCACTAAGTTTTAACGTTCTAGCTCACTTCCGCTGTTTACACCAGTGCATGAAAAGAAGGTGTGTAGCGTGTGATCGTCGCATTGACGATGACAGAGAAAGTTAAGCAGAAAATCTCCATCAAATATTGCCAAAAGCTTGGAGATACCTGCTCAGAGGCTAATTCAAGATTTTCGAAAAGTTTTCTTCGTTCTCAACACAATCAAGGAGATCTTGTACAACTGAAACCCGAGTGTCTTTTTGGTCAGCTGAAAGCACTGTTGGCACAAACTTGACAGACACGCGTCTAATACCCAAATCTTCAGTAATAATTGACTGAACTGAACCGCAACTAATCTGCACATCTGATAACTCAAGGACGGTGATTCGACGATTTCCCCTCACAGCTGCATACATATCTGCGATGTTTTTTCTCAGTTCTGCTGGATGCGGGTCTCCCAGAACGTTCGTCAATATCGACATTTCTTTGGTTATCTTGGAAACGTCTGAAGCACTCGTACACTTGTGTGCGGTTCATACACTCCGCTCCATACACTTTCTCTGTCGTAGCCAATACTTATTGATCGAACCTCGTGTGTGTGTATATATATATATATATATATATAGGCTTACAAAGAATAAGTCCTGGGGTCAGTTTATTCGACTAAAGGTGATGCTCCAGCCTGGCCGCAGTCAAATGACTGAAACAAGTAAAAGAATAGAAAGAGGCAGTGGTGCGGCTGTGGCAAGAAGCTTGTTTCCCAATCTCATGTTTCCGGCTTCAGTCCCACTGTGTGGCGTCTTGGGCAAGTGTCTTCTAATATAGAATCCTTGTGAGTGAATTTGGAAGACGGAAACTGAAAGCCCGTCGTGTGTGTGTGTGTGTGTGTGTGTGTGTGTGCGTGTGTGTGTGTGTGTGTCTGTGTCAGTCCTCCCAATCGCTTGACAACCGATGTTGGTGTGTTTACGCCCTCGCAACTTAGCGGTTCGGCAAAAGAGACCGATAGAATAAGTACTAAGCTTACAAAGAATAAGTACTGGGATCGACTTGTTCGACTAAAGGCGATGCTCCAGTATGGCCGCAGTCAAATGACTGAAACAAGTAAAAGAATAAAGGAATATACATACATACATATACGTACACACGCGCACGCACACATATATTACATAATATTATCATACACAGGGATTATGTTAAACGTGAATATTCTTTTCACTTACTGTAGGTTTCGTGTACAGATAGTTTATATTTCATTCCATTTATGTTGATATGCATCAGTATGATAATAGATTGACTTATATATCTTGTGAGGTTTTTCAGTTCTCTGATTGTATTTTGTTATCCAAGCATAGCCATGTTTATATGTCGTAGCAATGACTTCCACACAATTTGGATTATTCACTGACAACAGATCGCTCCATACAGTCAGAGACTAATGTAGTCGATAACAAAAATAGCATCGATTCAACGCTTGTTTAAAAACTGTTTATTATTATTATTATTGTTGTTGTTGTTGTTGTTGTTATTATTATTATTATTATTATTG
>NC_068981.1:53944039-53948878 GCF_001194135.2 Octopus bimaculoides | reverse complement strand
CGTGTACCCTTAACGTAGTTCTCGGGGATATTTAGCATGACACAGTGTGACAAGGCTGGCCCTTTGAAATACAGGTACAACAGAAACAGGAAGAAAGAGTGAGAGAAAGTTGTGGTGGAAGAGTACAGCAGGGTTCGCCACCATCCCCTGCCGGAGCCTCGTGGAGCTTTAGGTGCTTTCGCTCAGTAAACACTCACAATGCCCGGTCTGGGAATCGAAACCGCGATCCTATGACCGCGAGTCCGCTGCCCTAACCACTGGGCCATTGTGCCTCCTCACTCACAGTGTACTCAGTCTACATCATTCACTGCATCCTTCCCGCCTTTCTTCCTTTCTTTTAGATGGCAGCTTGTAGTTTAAAGGGAACTTTAGATGATATTTCTAACAGGCAGAGGAGACCACGTTGACTAGTCCCAAACTGCTTTTGAAACGCAGTAATTATCAAAAGAACATCCCATTGCTGAGCCCTACTTGGTAATAACTCCTGCTCCACGTTCCTCTCTTCCTTTTTTTACTCAGAAACCGCTTTTAATTGTTTCTTAGCGAAGATTTTGTAACCAATAAGGTTCGTCTTGGATAAATCTTTAACTGTTTTCAACTTATGAACATGCTGGTGTACGGCCTACATCGATATTAGGTAACATAGGCTTACGTACAGATACAACCACATTCACTTTATCTCTCTCATGCTCTCTCTCTCTCACACACACACACACACTCTCTCTCTCTCTCTCTCTCTCTCTCTCTCACACACACAAACACACACACACACAAACACACACACACACACACACAAATCACAATTTTGGCTAGGAAAATGACCACCGGAAGCAGTGGCGTAGCTAGACTGTGTGAAGACTAGGGCAGCCTTTGCATTTTGGCTTGATACTATACTTATTTACGGAGATTCTACGATTTAGGCAGTATTGATTCCCAAATGTTATTGTTACTGCTGTTTAATCACAAATCTACATAGAGCCAGTAGATTTATGATTAAAGCCGTTCAAGTCCTATAACTTCATGGGTGTGTGTTTAAGAATTTCGCTACGCTTCTGCGTGGTTTCGGGTTCGATTCCACCGCACGGTACACAAAACTTCAGACCGACCAAAAATTTGTCAGTGAAATTTAGTGAACGAAAACTGTATGGTAGCCCGTAGGAGCGATTGTTCCCGATTTCCAGTGGTAGACATAACTTGTTGCACGGATTACCACTACCAACTGGTTATTGAGAGTCTTTAGTGGGTGGATGAGGGATCATCTTGTTGGGGAAAACTTCCCCCTTCGTCCCTTCTTCTTTCCTATCAATAGACCCCGAAAAGGTTTAGGTACGCTGCCTTTGTTATGAATAAAACATTTCAAAAAGTTGTCTGTATTATTTTTTGAAAGAGCTTAAGGTTCGATTTAAGTAGGATGGCACTACAAAGATGTTTCCTTGATGTTTCGAATTCCATAAATTAATTCATAGAGATGAAATTTTGTATGTACTGACAAATGTAAGGTGGAATAAAGTTGTAACAACGTCTACGGGAATAGAAACGGCATGATGTCTGCATAGATGCGCAAACTACTATACCAAAGTAACAACTTTGTCCACATTAGAAAACTTAATCTAATAAACCAGGATTACGCAAAAATACATACATACATACATACATGCATACATACATACATACATACATGCATACATACATACATACATACATACATACGTGAAACCAATAAGAGAAACTATTGAAGCAAGGAGAAGGAAATGACGGGGTTGAGTTTTGCGCTATAAACCGAACTCACTTGTCAGGAACGCTTTGCATTGGAATTCCACAAGGTAAAAGAAGACGTGGCCAACCAAAGGAAAGGTGGCGGAGAACAATAACAAAAGATCTTAAAAGCAGAGGGTTAACAATGGAACAGGCTGTCAAGGACGCTTTTAGTGTTGGAAGGTGGAATGATCTTGCTGTCGCTTCAAGTTTCACAAGGCACAATGACAACCGAATGTAATGGAATGTGTATGTATATATGGATTGGACTTTGAGTTTCGCTTTAGAGCTTATTCGGCCAGACTGGTTGGCTAAACTTATTCCTGTTTACATTACTTCTACAATAAATTTGACTCTATATTCAGTATCGAGTTCCCTAATCAGTGTTGCGTTGTTATTCTTAAACTTGCTTTAAAATGGTAACTTCAATTTAATAGCTGTGTGTGTGTGTGTGTGTGTGTGTGTGTGTGTGTGTGTGTGTGTGTGTGTGTGTGTGTGTGTGTGTGATTTATTGCAGTAGGATAATACCAAGCCAGTTTATTCTAACAGGTCGCTGAGCAACTATGCTTCATTTCATGTCCATATCATCAAAATAATGGCAATGTGCAGGCAATTGGCCGAATGGATTCTGAAAACTTCCAGAACAAGGACAAAGAAACTACACTGGTCCTATGGAGAATATTTATCCTCAGTCGTCTATTCTACTGCTCTCACTATGGTCACCTCATAGTGTCAAATAATAGCGGAACTCGAGGCAGTTCAGCGGTACTATACTAAGAAGATTACATCAATGAAACAGCTGAGCCAGTAGGAGAGACTGAAAGAATTTACGGCTCTACTTCCTGGAGCGAAGACGTGGGAGATTTGCAGTGATATACATATGGAAGATCTCAGAAGAGCTGGCACCAAACTTTAGAATAGGGAGTTAGACCAATCCTCGAACAGGATGCCACTGCACTATTTCAAAGGTCCCACCACCCCGTCTAGAGTAAAGAATAGGTACTCTAATGGCTAGGAATTCAAAGGCCCACAGCTATTTAGTATCTTGTGAAAGAACCTGAGACATCTACTTGAAGTGGAGGTTGATTTTTCAAGAAACGCATTGACTTTCTGCTGTCCAAGATCCTAGTGAACACACTTCACAGCAAGAAACTCAGAAGAGGGCAGCAGGGTCAAATTTACCGCTTCAAAACAGCAAACCATATGCAAATGGCCACTGAAAAGGTAATGAAACTGGCGATACTCCTTCATTGCTATAGCCTTTGAGCTGAAATGCATAAAAGGATAAAAGATTAAAAGTAATGTGTGTGTGAAGACACAGAGAGAGATAGATAGATAGAGAGAGAGAGAGAGAGAGAGAGAGAGAGAGAGAGAGAGAGAGAGAGAGAGAGAGAGAGAGAGAGAGAGAGAGAGAGAGAGAGATCACAGGGCTTGCTTTACTGATATTTTCGCCAATATTTTCCCCCATTTTATTAACAACAACAGCAGCAGCAACATCAAAGAATATTTAGTAATAATGTATTAATTTAAATTTTAATTACAATTCACTCACAATACTCCAATGAACGTTTTATACAACACCACGATTCTACCATTTTACCATTCTACTGAAGAAAACATTATACTGGTGCTGGTTTAATATTTCTTTTACAGCATCCTGGATGTGCATGGAATTGTAATAGAAAACGAAGAAGAGATAAATTACGAAATGCTCTTGTGATGCATTAAGTAATTGGGATTTTATGTTTTAAGCGGGAGGCAGCATGCTATTGAATTTCTAAAAGGTTATTAGTAAGATCAGTTTTGTGATTCGAAGCAAGATTTACTACTATTAATTATTTCCATATTACACCTTAATTTGCGATGTTGAACAAGAGAAACTATAATGTTTGCCAAGCTGTCGTTGGCGGTCTTAAGATGAAACCGATATACTAATTAGTTTTTATTATTATTATTATTATTATTATTATTATTATTATCATTATTATTATTATTAATGTGCAAGTTTCACAAGGCGAAATCTCTGAGCTTTTGTTATGAAACCATATTATTTATGTTGCGTGTAATGTATGAGAATTCACACACACACATACACACACACACACACACATACACGCGCATACACACGCACTGCCTCACACACACACACATACACACACACACACACACACACACACACACACACACACAGAGAGAGAGAGAGAGAGGCAAACGCACACATTACATTTAAGGGTATAGAGATATGTGCGCATGTGTGTATGCACGTGCATGTGTATGTATCTGTTCTTTTGCTACTGTTCTGTGTGAAAAATATTCGTATATATAGACTCGCACCTTCATATATGTATGTATGTATGTATGTATGTATGTATGTATGTATGTAATTAATTCCCCTTTTCATAAAAGCGAAAACAGGCCATTCAAACGTTTTAATTAGGTGACAGAAAAGTCATTAAATTAAATACCAGTTATTGCTGCTACTTTGAGGACGTAAGCTGTAATATATTAACAATGCTGTGGTACAAATAATAATTAATGCTAACTACAAAGATATTACAACTGTAAACACTAAGATCACAAGACATCTCTTATTATGGTGTCATTTTATAAAAAGAATAGGAAGAAACTGAAACATGTAATTATATAAAATTATTCATTTCTGAAGATCATAGATATATACTTAGGAGGATGTTTCATTTTGTCTATTTTTGTTTTTATTCCTTTTCATATTGGAAATTAGAAATTAAAGTCGATTATATGAACTGCTCATTAACTCAACGAATATATTGTCGACTTAAAGAATGTAAATCCAAATATTCATCTGCGTTATATTTAGCAGATAAGTAATGTGGTTTTTCTTTTCTTTCTTTTTTTTTTAGGAATGGCTGTGATTAAGAAGTTCGCTTTGCAACCATATGGTTTTGGGTTCAGTCCTACTGCGTGGCACCTTGGGCGAACGTTTTTTTTTTTTATGATACTATAACACAAAGCCGACCAACGCTTTGCGCGTGAATTCCGTAACGGTAATGATGTGGAAGCCCGTTGTATATCTATCTATCTAAATATCTATCTATCTATCTATCT
>NC_068981.1:53939655-53943865 GCF_001194135.2 Octopus bimaculoides | reverse complement strand
GATACATACATTATGTGTGTGTGTGTGTGTGCGCACGTATATATATGTGTGTATGTATACAGGTTTTTATGTTTGTGTGGTGTGATGGAGGAAAAAGACAACAAGAAGCAAAAGGGAGAAAGAAATACAGCGACCTTACCTTGTCGACCGTGGCAGGATAAACGATCGCTCCAGATCAAACCACGACTTCTACGCACGCCGTCTCTGCTCGAACTGACCACACGTGCTCACTGTCCACGCATCCGCCTGTGGCCACTTCCGCCGGCCCCTGCGGTCTTCACATCCGTTTGCTTCCTCTTCAATCCATCTCCACCAACACCACATAGCTCATCACAACCCATAACACCACATGTAACACCAGAAGCCCCCCTGATCTACAGATCACTCAACCGGCTTTCCCACTCACTCCTCGCTCCCGAACTACCTTAATCGGTTTCATAATCAGCTAACCAGTTCGATTCCAGGCAGTAGCCTGAATAACAATAATAATGATAACATCAAAAAATACCCTAGGAATGAGAACCTAGGTTCGAAATTTCCCCAAGACACCTGATGAAGGCTGGAGGGTATATCAGCCGAAACGAACAAGATGAAGACAAATATCCCTTAGATGTAAATAATAAACAGAATATTGTTTCAAATTTTGGCACAAGGACAATAATTTTTAGAGAAGGAGCAACTCGATTACATAGACCCCAGTACTTGACTGGTACTTATTTTATCGATCTCCAAAGATAAAGTCGACCTCGGTGGAATTAGAACTAAGAACATAAAGAACCAGAAGAGTGACAGAATATTGGTTTCAAATTTTGACACAAGGCTAGCAATTTGTGGGGAGGGGGTTAAGTCGATTACATCTACTCCAGTGTTCAATTTCTACTTATTTCATCGACCTCGAAAGAATGAAAAGCAAAGTCGACCTCGACGGAATTTGAACTTAAGAGAGCCAGAATATTAATCTCAAAGCTACTACTGTATTTGCAGTCTGTGTACGAGATGGTATCAAAAAGTTCCCAGATTAGTTTTGTTTAATAATAAAAAAATAACTTATTTGCCTATATTTTCATCATCATCGCCTTCGAAATAGTAAACTTGCGCAGCAATATACCGTTCCCAGCGTTCCTGTCACTTTAGGAATCCCGTCTGAAAGTCGTTTTCCGTAAGCGAGTCGAGAACCTTCTGCGATTCACTCTTGATCTCGATAACGGTGTTAAAAGAGCGACCTTTGAGCTGCATCTTCAACTTGGAGAAGAGATGGAAGTCCGCTGGTGTTTAATCTGGCGAATAGGGTGGGTGTGGAAGCGATCCAATGTTGTTTGTGGCGAGAAACACACGAGTGAGGTGAACTCGGTGACAGGGTACATTGTCGTCGTGAAGAATCCAATTCTTCGCGCTCTGCAGATCCGGTCTCCTTCGCTGACTGTCCTCCTTCAAACGCTTCAAAACGTCGTTGATTGTCCACCGATGACCCTCAAGTACAAGCTAATGAATTTTCTCCACATTTCTTGGAGTGATGCTCGTGGCAGGTCTTCCAGATCGCTCATCGTCTTCCAGGATTTTAGGACAAGGATTTTTGTTGTAAATACAAAACAGAAGCAAAGAGAAAATATATACTTCCAGTAACGTTATGATGTTGAACAGTAGAACTGAACATAGCACTGGTCGCGATAAAAAAAATAGTACTTTTATTACTTTATTGCCCACAAGGGGCTAAACATAGAGGGGACAAACAAAGGGATTAAATCGATTACATCGCCCCCAGTGCGTAACGGGTACTTAATTTATCGACCCCGAAAGGGTGAAAGGCAAAGTCGACCTCGGCGGAAATTGAACTCAGAACGTAACGGCAGACGAAATATGGTTAAGCATTTCGCCCGGCGTGCTAACGTTTCTGCCAACTCGCCGCCTTATGAAAAAAATAGTACTTTTATCAGGGAACAAATGAATATGATATCAATAAAATATGCGTGCGTTTTTGTAAATTCTCACTCTTTCTCTTTATACACACACACACACACACACACACACACACACACACACACACACACACACACACACACACACACACACACACACATCGTGTGAAATATGAATAGAATAAAACACAGAACTCAATAAAAGAACATTTTACAATATAAAATTAATATAATTTCAATGTATAAAATTTCAATTCTATAAAAAGTATTTGATTATATTAAATATAAACAAAGTCTATATCCCCAAAAATGTTTGATATATCAAATCTATGATGCTTAATAAGCAAGCGAGAGATCGATTTTAAAATAAACTTCAACTCACAAAATCATAAATTTAAAATCCCATTTTCCAAGCCTTTCTTTTCTCTCTCTCTCTCTCTCTCTCTCTCTCTCTCTCTCTCTCTCACACACACACACAAACACACATACAACCTGGTACCTTAAGCTAGAGTATGCAGTTTCAAAAGTTGCAAGACATTATTTCAGTAGGGTATAGATAGCATGTATGTAGCCTCATCTCAGCTGTCTCTAATAAAAATGAAAGATTATATCAAAACCTGATTTGTTATACATACATACCTTAGGTATACATTGTATTCTTTGAGTTCATGTAGGAAACGCCACTGGTATGTATGTATGCATGTGTGTATGTCATTATTCAGTTTATTTCAAGATTTCTCGCCAAGAGAAAGAACCGGTACATTATGTTAACATCCGCTGGGCAGCTAATTTCCACAATGCAACATGAAACTAGCACGCGAGCCCGAGTTACGATATCCGCCATTGCCATCGAGTTTACGTTCGGCAGCTTCTGCAACTCGACCGACATGTGGTCAGGAAAGCCAGTCACAAACGCTAACTTATTGGAATCTTGGGGTTAGTAGCCCGCGCTCTTAACCACTATGCCATATGCCCGTGAGCAATCATGGAGTGAATTTTAGGGCTTATAAATCTAATATTCTCCTATCCTTCCTTAATACCGGTTCCCATATGATACTCATATCTGCACTCGGTCTGCTTAGGAGGTTGTTGTGTCATAGCATATGTGCTGCTTCTTTTAGTTTTCATATTTACCAGTGGTGTTCTCTGTCTATTATTTTAACTTCATCACACAGGGGGAGGTGGTCTCCATTTTTCCATATATGATCCTATACCCGATTTATCAATATCTCCTTGTGTCATAGCTTTGCAATGTTCCTCTACCCATATTTTGAGGGGGCGACATGTTTCGCCTTTGTATAACCTACCACACCTGCATGGGATGGAGTACATGCAGTCCTTAGACATATTCTCTTCTATTGGTGGTTTTACTCAAAGGAGATATTTGCGATGTGTTGTATTACTTTTGAATACTGTCCTTATGTCATATGGGCCGCATATCTTTTGTATCTTTTCGGAGAGGCCTTTCACATAGGGTAGACAGACTGGACAGTTTATTAGTTTCATCTTCTCTTTTCTTCATAATTGGAGTGGATAGTTTGTTTTTGGGTAGTTGCTGCTTAATAGATTGTTACTGAGCTTGATCATTTCTTCGTGGTGGGTATCACGATCGCTACTTATATTCTTTACTCGATGTTTTAGGCACTGAGCAATCCCTCTCTTTACACTGTATGCATGGTTGGAATTGAAGTTGAGGTATCGTCCAGTGAAGGTCGGCTTGCTGTATACGGATGTCCTGAATCCATACTTGGTGTGTGTTATTAATACGTTCAGGAATGTGAACTCTATGGATGGCTTTAGTGAGTTCACATGATCTAACAGCACTTGGAAATCTTCCGGGGGGGGGGGCAGAGTATAAAGTTGTCATCAACATAGCGCAGTTATAGGGTTGATTTTAGTGGTGTTTATCCCTAAACCAAATTCTCAAAGTATTCCATGCATATATTGGCTATTATCGGTGATAATGGCCAACCCATAGCTAAACCTTCTTCATGTCGATATATATCAGCGTCCATACTGAAGTAGGCAGTTTCTACACAGAAGGTCAACATTTCCATCAAGTTTCTTATTAGTATACTAGTGAGTTTTTTAGATGGGTGTCTGTCACTAGTTTTTCTTGAATCACCGATAGTGCTTCACCAGTTGGGACTTTCGTGAACAGACTTATCACATCTAGACTCACCATCAGGTTGGATTCAATGGGGATATCCTTGATCAATTCTGTGAAGTGGGTGGAATTCTTCACGTACGATGTTGACTTTCCTGCTAATGGACTGATTATATCCACGAGGAAG
>NC_068981.1:53938780-53939645 GCF_001194135.2 Octopus bimaculoides | reverse complement strand
GTTGACTTTCCTGCTAATGGACTGATTATATCCACGAGGAAGCGGCTCAGTGGATGTCATGCTGAACCTCTACAGCTTAGGGGGACCGTACATGTGTGGTAGTTTACTATAGTGTTGAGTCAGTTGTCTGTACTTCACTGGTGTAAAGTGATCCTTGTTCTTGATCAAGATCTGTAACAACTTCCTCTCTGTGTTCAGAGTTGGGTCTTTCTTTACTTTGCTACCATCACTTATAAGACTTGCCAGTTTTTCCGAGTAGTCAGACTTGTTCATCGCTACTGTAGCATTTCCCTTGACCACTGGAATTATTATGATGGAATTGTCACTCTGTAGTCTTTTGATAACGAACTTTTCTTCCTTAGTGATGTTTGGTTTGGGAAGTTTCGCTTTTTCTAGTACCTGTCTCACTTTCCACCTTAGTTCATCTCCCCGAGCTTTTGATGTCTTTATAGCTATTTCTTCAATAGGGGCTATTATGTCCAAGCATGAACATGATATAGAACTGTAATATTCTGTTTGTCTTTGTGGACAATAGGTATCATTTTTATCTTTCTAGACAGAATCACTTTCCATTCTTTTCAGCTAATGTAAACCAGCCATTGCATTATCAAATAAATTCCATATATTGAAATATATTTCATTTTTCAGTATAAAAACTCATTCCTCTAGAGAGCAGCTGTAAATTAAGGAAGAAAATATTGCATTCAACAGCATAACACAACCTCGTTAGTAACCATAGGAATAAGAATTTATTGTTTCTAGTTTGTAAATAACTCCCACGGCACATTACGTGACGTCTACGATAAAAAAAAAACACAATATATCACGAATACATACAGACATATTCACACACACACACACACAC
>NC_068981.1:53936679-53938124 GCF_001194135.2 Octopus bimaculoides | reverse complement strand
AGTTATTTAACATGGCTTATACATACATACATACATACATACATACATACATACATACATACATACATACATACATACATACATACATACACACACAAACATAATATGTGTGTGTATGTATATATGTGTGTGTGTATGTATGTGTATGTATGTGTATGTATGTATGTGTGTATGTATGCATGTATATATAAATATACACACATACACATACATACGTATATACATACACGCACACGAGTGTATATGTATATATACTGCACACATTGCATAAAGATGATGATGATGATGATGATGATGATGATGATGATGATGATGATGACGACGACGTCGACGATGACGACGACAACAATCATCACTTCTTTTATTATCCACATGTGCATCGATGTGGGGGACATCACAAGAACAGTCAACAATTTGTGTGGGGTTTACGTAAAAGATGAGGAGAAAAAATCGGAAAGGACGATGAACTGTGATAAATTGCTTATAGTATACAAAGTATACGTATTATTATTATTATGCTTACCGATATTTCGTCCGTCCTTACCTTCTGAGTTCGAATTCCGCCGAGGTCGACTTTAGCTTTCATTCTTTCGGGGTCGATAAAATAAGTACAAGTGAAACACTGGGGTCGATGTAATTGACTAGTCCCCTCCCACCGAATTTCAGGCCTTGTGCCTTCAGTAGAAAAGATCATAATAATAATAATTATTTCTTTTTATCACAGGTTTTGTTGTAACTCCTGGAGTTTTGCATGCGTAGCAGGCTTGCTACCTGCAGCCTATAGTACCATGCTATCCGTTTTTTCCAGCTATCTAATACTTTACTGATTATTCTGACTGTGCCAAGGGGGTAAACGTTTTGTAACAGTTCTATTGGGCACTCTATTCTAATTTCCTTTATATTCCTCTTGATGCCTTCTGATACTGTTCCCAATAGCCGGGCTATTTCGTATTTATCTATTTTTTCGCTTTCCTTCTTGACTATTCGTGGCTCAAAGGAGCATGCAATATCAACTATATAGCACACGTGGTGCATCTTGTCGACCACGACCAGGTCCAGTCTGTTATGCTCAAGCACCTGATCCATTTAGATTGGGAAATCCCAGAGGATTTTGCTAGTCTCCGACTCCGCCACACCCTGAGGATTGCGCTCATACCACGTCTTGCCTCTCTCTAGCCCCCACTTTTCGCACAGTTTCCAATGTAGCACTTATTATTATTATTATTATTATTATTATTAGTAGTAGTAGTAGTAGTAGTAGTAGTAGTAGTAGTATTAGTATTATTAATGTAAAATAAGGAAATGAAACGATACCAGAACACAAAGGAGTGGCTGTGTGGTATGTAGCTTGCTTACCAACATGGTCCCGGGTTCAGTCCCACTACCTAGCACCTTGGGCAAGTGTCTTCTACAATAGCTTCGGGCCGACCAAAGCCTTGTGAGTG
>NC_068981.1:53935299-53936200 GCF_001194135.2 Octopus bimaculoides | reverse complement strand
ATAAATACAAGGAATGGTGTTATTCATCAGCGTATGCACCCATGTTATCAATACACTTTTGCCATTTCAGCAATAGCTTGTCGAGCCCAGAACTGTAAAAGCCTGGCAATCTGGAGTCAATAAAGTCTTGGAAGGCCTGTTTTACAACATCGTCGGAATTAAATTTTTTTCCTATCAAAAAGTTATCCAAATTCTGGAAGAAGTGGTAGTCAGTGGGGGTAAGATCAGGTGAGTATGGTGGATGATGGAGAACTGCCAACTCCAACTCCTGTAGTTTCGCCAATGTCATTTTTGCGATGTGTGGTCTAGCGTTGTCTTGCAATAAAATAAGAGTGGATCTGTTGACTAATCCAGGCTGTTTTTTCTTTTTCTTTGTAAGTTTCTACATCATTTAGTCCACTTGGTTGCAGTATACTTCGGCCATGATTGATGAGCCAGGTTTAATGAAATCATAATGGATCATACCTACGCCAGACCACCAAACACACATCATGAGCTTCTTTTGATGATTTTTGCTTTTTGGATGGTGTTTTGATGGCTCATCTTTGTCCAACCACCACTTGTTACAATTCGATTCAAAAATGATTCAATTTGGGACGAGAAAGTAGCATAATGTAGGCTTCCAAACGTTGCTGCTTCTGATTTTCATTGAGTTCATGTGGAACCCACTTATCCAACTTTTTCACTTTACCGATTTGAACTAGGTGAGTCAATATTGTTTGCTTGCTAACACCAAACAACAACGATAATTCACGGGCACTTTGAGATGGATCTGAATTGACAGTGGCTTTCAGTTCGTCATTATCCACATGTGTTTCTGGTCGACCGCGTTGCTCATTTGTGAGGTCAAAGTTACCTGAACGAAATTTTGCAAACCAATTTGATACTATCTGCTGTATAG
>NC_068981.1:53933895-53935196 GCF_001194135.2 Octopus bimaculoides | reverse complement strand
TATAAAGCGCAAAATGAGTTAGAATAAAGAAATAGATGTGTCAGCTGTCTAACAAAAATATTGTCAAAATATAATAATGGCACAAAATGAGCAGCTGTCAAAGTTTACCATATAGCTTACTACAAATTTCATACTTGACGACCTAATATTTTTGTCAAAAATTAGGTTAAAAAATATGGGAGTTTCTTATACATGGATAGTACTATAATCCCTTACAAAACCTTTTTTCCAAATTTTAGGCCACCAAAATTAGGGGGTTCCTTATACATGTTAAAATGCGGTATATATATATGTATGTATGTATGTATGTATGGTTGGATGGATGGATGGATGGATGGATGGATGGATGGATGGATATCGTTGCTATTATTAAACTGTCGTATGTCCAACTTTGGCTAAATACGTTTTTTTTTTTCAATATTTATTTTTGTTTGCAATAGCTGGTTCTTTTGGCCAAACTATCGTATTTCCAGCTGCTTCAGATGCCAAGACATCAAAATTGTCAAAGTGTAGTACAATGGTTATGCTATGGAATGGTGAAACTATTTTTTCGTTTTCTGAAAAAGCAACGTTTTGGACTTAAGACAGTTTTGCACAATAGCAACGTTATCTATACACAAACTCACATATGCATATATATACACACACACACACACACACATATTTACACACATATATATACATACATACACGTGCGCACATAAATACATACACACGCACATACGCACAGACAGACAGACAGACAGACACACACACACACACACACACACACACACACACACACACACACACACACACACACACACACATACATACGCTCATCATGGACCCACCGAGATTTCCAAAGCATCTTTAATGAAAATGTTTGAATTAATATTGGCTACAATTTTTTTTTTTTTTTTATATTAATATTTTCTATGCATTTCATTTCACTATTTTCATTCCAAGCTTATGTCAAAATTAATTGATCTCTTACATTGCGAACAATCAAATGTCAAGTTGTTTGTTGTCTCTCGCAAATCGACACATTCAGTCATCGAACTCACCAGTAAGTGTATCGTGACATTTATTTCGATAAACAAGCAGCTTACATGGCAGATAGTTAATGAGGCAAACCAAAACTAAAGAGGAGAGTAATAAATTACTCTTGAAAGATATTGCACAACTACACGCACACACAAACACATATATATGCACACACATATACATACACCCCACACGTATATATACATACATATATATGCATACACACATACGCATATATATATATATATATATATATATATATATATATATATATA
>NC_068981.1:53917951-53929275 GCF_001194135.2 Octopus bimaculoides | reverse complement strand
ATATGTTTATATATTCGTTTTTGCAAGACTATTGATGCGAATTCGTGTGCTGAAACAGATATTGTTGTATTTGGGGAAGGTCATGCTGCCAGTTTAGCCAATAAAAACACACGCACTATATATTTTGTGTTCATTTGCTTCAGCTTTATTTTATATAAATCATATTTCGGCCAGAGTTCTTTCGTCACACTTCTGTGACCTCATGAGTGGTCCTTTGCTTTCTTCTTTCTTTTTTGTGTGTCTTTCCTTACTAATGATCAGCCATTTTGTATTCCTAGCAAATGAACACTAGATATATATGCATTCCAAGCAAATGAACACCAAATATATATGCATACATATACATTTGTACAAATGCATATCTATATACATATGTATATAACGGCTTGTCCTTCTTGTCAGAATACTTTGCATCAAAGTAATACTTCAAGCGTGAAGGTTTCATTGCTTCGTTGGTCGATGTTTGATAGTAAAGAAGGCAAATTAGTAACTGACAGGTCTGAGGAGAGGGAATAAATCCAAACGATAAATAATCACTAATGTACTGTCGACAAATTTTCTTGACTGGAGGCATCAGTAAAGTAAAAATGTGAAAAAGAATGTCTACAGATGGCGCCAGAGAGGCAGTATGGTATTCCCAAATAGAAGTCATTAGAGCAGAGTCAGATGACACGTCTTTACTGGAGCAAATACGGATCTAGTTCGTTTGGCTGCTAGCATTTCAAAAACCAAAGTTTATGGAAAATTTTAAAATTCGGCACATTAATGTATCTTTCCAAGCTAAATTGCTGGAGTTATTCAACTTTTTCCAGAAAAATGTTTTTAAAAAATTATAGAGGTTTAAAGTTTGATCATTTTACCCAGTCAAGAAACACAATTTCAAAGCTGTCATTTTGTGTATCACTGCACATTTCGTCAACATCCTGAAAATAGCACTTGTGTTTTGATATAAAACCACAGAATTACGCACGACATATAACCCTTCATAACTTTTTTTATTTTTCAGTTTTCGGGAATTTTTTGCGAATTTGAATTCTACACGCGGGACTTTATACGATTATGCCAAAAAAATGTAGTGGAGTGATTTAAGACCTTAGCAGCACGCATGACAACCATCTCAATGACTGATAAAAATATTCGATCGATCAACAAGTCCTTATTTTTAATACAAAGAGACGCCTTATGCGAATGGTCAAATCGATAAAAGTGCATCCTTATTCTAAGCATACCTAGATATCAGTAAATGCAGTGTACAGGGGCAATAAGACATACAGATACACATATATGTGGGTGTGCACGTATCCATATACATATGAGTACGAGTTATAAAATCTAAAACCCATACTGTAATCAAAATATTTCTTCTAGAATTATTAACTAGACCACCGTCAGCAGAAGCACACCACTAGTTTTATTTTTACCTTTTTTTCTTAAAGTATACTTATTTTATACTTAGGTATACTTATTTTATACTTAGGTATACTTATTTTTAAGGTATGCTTATTTTAAAGGTTTCCTTTTTCTCTTTTTTCCTTATAACCTTCTATTTTTGAAAAACAACGAAAGGTGTTTTCAAAAGGAAATAGTGTTTTGTTTTAGTTTTATTAAGTTGTGTTCGTTAAGAACTTCGCTTCTAATCACGATATTCCGGGGTTCGGTCAAAGTGTGCAGTAATTTGAGCAAGAGCCTTGCTATTTACCCAGAACAACCCATGCCTTATGAGTCGAATTAGGTAGACGAAATCTGTGAAAAACCCTGTTGTAATTCGATGACGCAAACTTGACATGTACTGTGGTACATTGATTCTGTCAGATAGTTATGTAAATGGTTACACGTGACTTTGGAATGCTCAGTCAGTCAGACGCTAATTTACTTTGCAGGTAGTTCAGTTGATCGAACAACTGAATCCTTCTCGTCGAAACCGATGGAGAAACATTTGTTCCCGTCGACCCACAAAAACATTGTTGACTATTATTGAATGAATTATCAATTCAGTGATCGTTCATAAGAAGATGAAGTGTGTGGTACTATTTTAGAAATGCTGTCATTAGCTCTCCTTAATATATTTCCACCCGCAAGGACGTAAACTGGCAGAATGGTTAACACGCCGGGCAAAATGTTTAGTGGCATTTCGTCCGTCTTTACGCTTTAAGTTCAAATTCTGCTAAAGTCAACTTGCTTTTCATCCTTTAGGAGTCGATAAAATAAGTACCAGTTGAGCACTGGAGTTGATGTAATCGATTTACCTCCTCCCCTGAAATCGCTGGCCTTGTGCCAAAATTTGAAACCAATATATTATTACCTTGCTGAAGCTTACAATTCCACCCCCACTCCGCGACCCCACCAAAAAAATAGATCATACTGACTGGGTTTTTTGTAGCAATAATTTTGTCTTGTTTAAATAAAATCTTTTTTTTTTCAGTTAATGTTATTTGCTGTGAAATGAAAACAGTGTTAACTATCAGTATTGTGTAAGAGATATTGAGTCACCCGCAAATTTTTTTAACCAATCCCTAAAAGACTATCTCAAGCAAGCGGAAAGGAAATAAAGTAAAATACAGTGTATTTTTTGAAAGGTGTGAAGTGTGAATTGATGTGGACGGAAGTGTAGTCCATTTGCAACAAAACTGCTTCAGTAATCAGCCATGAATCCGGTGTGTCCCATAGGATTTATGGTTGGTTGTTGGTTTTTGTTTTTAATTTACTTTTCCCATAAAAGGGGGAATGGGCTGGTCAATTGATTTAGAACATCAATCAGTTTTTCATACCCACCTCTTTTCTTTTCCTTCTTTTTTTTTTCAATTCCCAAATCACTGTTTCTTTCAACACACGCAGCATATATACAATCACATACTTGTATATCCCTCTGAACGTCTTCTAACTCCAGACAGCGTTCCTCACTCTTTCTATCCATTCCTATCCCTTTATACGTATATCTCTAACACTGCTCACTCTTATTTCCTTTCTTTTATACATAAATACACAAGTCTGCATTCTCATTATAAACTTAACTCTAGCCTGACTTTTAAGGAGATGTCATTTAAGTGTCTTAATTGTGGAAATTAAACTTTAGGAAATTATAGTACAGTCATACAACAGCCAAGTTAAAGTTAGGTTTATAATGAAAATGCAGACATGTATATTTATACATATAGGAAGGGAAATGAGCGCGAACTGTGTTTGAGAAATACGAACGAGGGATGAGAATGAGTGAAAAGAAAGTGAGAAACGATATCTAGAGAAGAGGACGTTCAAGGATATACAGATATGTGATTACATTTTTTTTTTCATCATGTTGAATCGTTAATCCCTACATATATTTTTCTCTCTCCATTTTTTTTTTATTTGTTCTCTCTCCATTTTTTAATTCTCAACTCTTTCTATCGAAGAGCGTAGGCTCGAAACGTCAAAGACTTTTTCATTTTTCTCGTGAGTCAAACCAATACACCTGCTTTTTGTTCCCTCGCTTGTCTTCGTCTTTTGTTTTCTGTAAATTTGAACAAGAAGGGGACTGCTTAAATTGAGGTGTGTCTTTTAAGAACTATATGGATGCAAACTACTTTGAATTTTCATTAATAAAAAAAGGAAGCGGTAAAAACTTTTGATAATATTTGGAGGAAGCCAGTATCAGTTTGAGAAATTATGCCCTTTCTCAAATTTTCAGGCAATATTAGAATTTAGAGAAAGACAAAACATGTCAAATTAAATTGAGAAACAGAGGCTAGTAAAACCATAAAGCATTTTAAGAAAAGACGAGTGTTCCGGATTGATCAAAAACAAAATTTCCCTATAAATGATAATATAAGATTTATTGATTATGTGAAGTTAAATTCCTTGACTATATTTAGAAGTATGCCATTCTAATGATTTTTTCATTGATATTCTCTAGTTTTTGATTCACTGTCAAAATTTATCCTCCTTTTTCTCTTCCATATTACTACATCGGCTTCTGTTTTGTTTTAATAGATATACTTGAGATTCCTCCAAAATCCCGTTGTTGCTGGCATTCTAAATTATGTTGGCTTTCCTTCCTTAGGTCTCTTTCTGACAAATTCATTAATCTAGAAGTTTTTTTTTCTTTGATCGTGTATTCCTGTTACTAAACTTTATATATTAATGAGGAGTAATAACCTAACAAAGGTAAAAGCTACAAATACCAGGAGAAAGCTAAGTACGATAAGTACGATAAATGTTACACGTTTTCTACATAAAAAAAATGTAACACCTCTAAAGAAAAGATAGTGAAGCGGCAAAGATTGAGTTTGATTACAGTTAGGTGTAAGTCGACAGTCGTACACCAGAGAAAGCTAAATTTGTGTTAGTTTCACAGAATTGAAACAACTGAACATACATACACATACATAATATAATGTAACATGGTATATATATGTGTGTGTGTGCGTGTGTATATACATACATACACACACACACATACACACACACACACACGGATACATACATATATACAAACGCATATATTATGCATACACACTTAATGTATGTGTGTGTACATATAGCGATACCGTTACCTTCGAGATTTCCTATGAAAAGTCGTATTCTTTTGTCAATAATATATTTTTTGCCTTTTAGGAAATTCTCGAGTGGTTTCATTTTGTAGAAGTTTTCTTAACTCTAAATTAATTTACGATAACATCTACTGTAACAAAAAAAAATAATAATAGCTTATCTTCACTGGTGCCCACTCTAACTTGTGCTTATTTAATCGCGGTTTCATTTTATCTTACACACTATTTTGTAAATCTATTGAAATTCGAAGTCTGATCCTCTAAGTCTAGCGAACCAGATGCTGTCCGAAAAGTTTACTCTATTGTTGACAAAAATTCAGAACATTCCACTTCAATTCTATATATAACTGCCAACATCATTAAACTGAATCAGTAAAACGTTATTTCCTCTTTATTTCAGTTAACTTTCCTTTCTTATGTTTTAATAAATATTTATATATTTAGTTATTTATATATAAGTTTGTCAAATTTGGTAAACACAAATACAAAGTATCTTCACATTTAAATTCAAATGAATTCTAATATGTATACGCGTACCTAAACACGTTGATATTGGTATTAAATAATTTATTTTACCAAAATACGTAAAAAGATTAATTAAACATAAGCATTTGAATATCTACTTTTAATTATATTTCGTAGATAACCTAGATTTTCTTAGCTGGACTTTGTTTCGTAGAATTTGACTATAAATCTCTTGCACTGTTGGTCTAGGTCCTAGTTCGTTGTTAAATAGCTTCTATTGTAGTTATATCCAAACTATTTCATTCATTTATTCATTGAACATTCATTAGCAAAACACACTCGGCATTAGCATTAGGAGCTGGTATTCAGCACAAGTATTGGCTTAAAATTCCCAGCAATAAGAATGGTTCTTTTAATTCAGGATGCTTGTTTTTCGTGGTATAACTTTTTTTTCTCTTCAATTTTCAGGTTTACATTCTATCTCTTGTTCAAATTACAGCCTCTAACCGAAAAAAATCGTCAATTTTTATCCTCTTCTTATTTAACTCTACACATGTTTTTATGTAGGAAGAATATTTAGTAACAGCCATGTAAAACCATCAAATTCAAGAGATAAAATCTATTCCACAGACAGTCATAGCAAATGCTGTAATAATTATCCACTTCAAGTTGGAATTTCTTTTTCTTTTTTTTTTTTTTCTCAACATAATATTGCCACTGTTAAGACAAGCCCTATACAGCCACTTAGAGGGGTAAAATTTTCCTTCAATTCTTATATACATACATACATACATATATATATATATATATATATATATATAGCTAAGAAGTTACTTCCTCTAAACTATGAAATACTTCAATGAAACGCGACGACATCACGTTTGAACAGAAAAAGAAATTCCCATGGCCTGAAAAGTGTTGAAGGCCATTGTAGCTTCTATCGTTATTATTTTGTCTTCTTATTGTGTATTAGCCTTAATCAAGAAAGTTGTTATTTTTGTAATTGTTGGACCGAAGCAGTATACATCGTTTGTACTTTACAGTTTCTATATACCGCTTTATATTAGACTTCCTATCGTATTCAATGTAGAATATACAATTACATAATCTACAGTCAACTTCAAAACATTTAAAAAATTAAATAAATAGCTATTCTAATGCGGCGAGCTGGCAGAAACGTTGGCACGCCGGGCGAAATGCTTAGCGGTATTTCGTCTGTCTTTACGTTCTGAGTTCAAATTCCGCCGAGGTCGACTTTGCCTTTCATTCTTTCGGGGTTGATAAATTAAGTACCAGTCATGCACTGGGGGCGATGTAATCGACTTAATCCCTTTGTCTGTCCTTGTTTGTCCCCTCTATGTTTAGCCCCTTGTGGGCAATAAAGAAATGAAAAACGTCAGCACGCCGGGCGAAATGCTTAGCGGCATTTCGTCTGTCTTTGCGTTCTGAGTTCAAATTCCACCAGGGTCGACTTTTCCTTTCATCCTTTCGGGGTCGATAAATCAAGTACCAGTTGCGTACTGGGGTCGATCTAATCGACTGGCCCCCTCCCCCAAAATTTTGGGCCTTGTGCCTAGAGTAGAAAAGTGTAGTAACGGTTTAACCAATAAACGACGCACACAGTAGAGCCACACACTTCTAACATCACACACGTCGGAAGACTAAAAGTAACCGAGAGTCGTTCAGTATAGCAGAAACGTGTCTAATGTGAGGGGTTGGAGATTCTGAGAAATGAGTATTAAACAGTATATAACGAATGGAGGAGGAGGATTATATAGCATTTATTTTTATTCATATTATCTAACTGAAAAGATAACGCTTTTCAGAGAAAGCAAGTATGAGGTAGAAAGGACGAAACAAAAAAATGAAAAAAATTTGTAACAGAACTATAAACAAACAGATTGTAAGGCAAGGATAGTGTGTATTTGCAATTCATGCTTAGCTAAGACAGTCGTTGATAATTATTCGAAAGTCAGAGAAATGTTCACGTTGAAATGTTATCATTTAGAAGTACCGAAGGACACATTAGGCATCTCATTGTGTTAGGTAAGGTCAAACGTTTCTAGAACAACTTATTATATGTCCGTGCTAAAAGAACGAGATTTTATATTTCAGATTTGGAGCAAAAAATATCACATTGCATACAGAATGATCTAGATTGTCTTAGAATTATGAAAGAGAGTTAGGATTTCCTATAATTTCAAAGATGTCAACTTACAGTCTTCATTCGTAGTAACAGGTCGCAGCGGACTTTCACGAACAAGAAATGGACAAGTGCGTCTCATCCAGTCATTGGAAGCCATTGGCTAATCGATTCCATATCTAAACTCAAAGTTCCGGGTTCAATTCCTGACCTGCCCGTGCAATGTGCACTGATTATATAATATATAAATTTGAGTGTGTGCAAGTTAGTAGTTTAACCGAGTCACTGCAGCAGTAATGCTATTGTAGCTACAATACAAGTATTACAATTTTAATACTTGAATTATATCCAAGGATGGATGTTTAGATATTCCAAAAATTTAAGTTGACAAAAAGGACCAAAGAAAAACTTTTGATTCATTGTGTCCCCTCTCTTGACTGCAATCTCCAAGCAGAATTCTAGATCTAGTTTCACATATACACTTGCACTCACTTTTCATCACCCAACTATCTCTAATACAAGTAGAACTTGAAAATGATAACTATTTCATCAGAGAAATAGGGTCCAGCCAGGCCCATTTTATGTACATTAACAGACGCTGAATAAGTGAATGAAGAATGAGTTCATCACTCTCTACATTTCTGGAACAAGCCTGATTGACAGTAATTCCACATCTACACTTCCAAGCCTCTTAGTAGCAAAGTTCTCAGGAATATACTTGTTGGCTGGTAATTGTCGACGCGCTTCATACCCAGCAGTAACTTTGCATAGAATGCTAACATAGATGTTCCACCGATAGCATATTCCGACCAGTAGAGGATTGTGAACGCGTTGCAATATTCCAAATATCACATGCCCAATCTACGCTTGATCCAAGACTGCAGCTAATGGAAGAGGGTGCTCCACATTTGGCGATCACACTTTCTCATCGTCAAGGGACCTTTATAAATATTGAACATCAGCGCGTGCCTGTACATCATCAGTAACGGCATTCCAATCTTGGGCTATATATTGAGGGAGAGGATTGTCCTCTAAATAAACCGAAGAGAAGGTGTTGGTCAGAGGCATCCTAGTGAAAGGCACCACGGACACGCGATAATATATGATATTATAGACTACTCTGTTTATTGTCATATGCAGTATAGTAAAATTGAGGTCTTTCGCGCGCGCGCACCCACACACATACATCCACACACATACACCCACATACAAAACGTTTGAATAATGGGATATAATCATAATGTTTGAAAGTTCAAATGGTTCTGTTCTAGTAATTATTCGGAATTATATTGTTTGCAAAATAAACTAATGCAACTGGATGTTATAATTCTTTCTACTGGAATTATTAGAGGGCGATCATAGAATTGTTATAGGAAACCCCAAATACTAAATTATTTAAAAAGCACTGTAAATGTATTTCAAAGAAATACTCAAATTATTGAGATGTTAAAATTCGTTTCAACCACATTATATTCTATATTCAGAATTATTTTACGGATGCGTTGAAAAATTTCGGCATTCAGTATCTTCTGTACATGCAAATGGAATTTTATTTTAAAGGTTATTAACAAGAGTCAATTTTGAAAATAAAATTTCACAATACTCTGAAGTGCACAACATACAAAGCTTGTCAAAATGTCTATACAATATGTCTATACAGTTTAAATACCTGGCAAAAACGGTAGCACGCTGGGAGAAATGCTTAGTGGTATTTCGTCTGTCTTTATGTTCTGAGTTCAAATTTTCAGACCTTCTGTCTACTGTAGAAGGGATTATTATTATTGTTGCTGTTGTTGTTGTTGTATATATTTATGTGTATTCAAATAAAAACATATGTAGTAAAACCTACCAACGCAAAGGCGAGAAGTTGCTACATAGATTATTTTGAGCACAACACTGGAAACTAGTACTTCCAAAAGCGCAAAAAGTATTTATTTATTTATAATTTTTTTTTTTTTTTTTGCTTTCATTTAGCGGAAAACCCATTTAATAAAGAGACTGAGTTATAACTGAGTGGATAAAAAAAAGGGCTGTAAGTGATAGTCAATAATCCAGGATAAATGAAAGAAAAATTCGACTCCAGTAAAGATTTCATAGCAGAACATAAAGGGACATAACTAAATACTGTAAGGCCTCTGTCTAGAGCTACTAATAAATGTATTGTGTTTCTGCTGTTCACTTATTGTCAACATAGTCGCCATTGTTGGGGCTATTATAGCTGTTTGTTATTTTTACTTAATACATCACCACTTCTAGGTTTTCCTTCTCCTCTTACTCCATTTAATTATATACAGTAAAAGTAAATCAAAGGATAACTCTATCATATTTCCTTCCCATTTTTTTCCTTTTCTTCTTTGGCTTTCTCTCTATATCTATCTCGATACTATTCTTCCTCCTCGTCTCCATCTCATTCTAATTGTATATATTTGCTTTTCTTAATCCATTTTACACCTTGTATGTGCCTTTTCGAGACCTTTTATTCTTTGTGACAACCCCTTCACACATCTATTTGTAAACCGCCACTCAAATCAAATGATTTCTTTAAAAGCAGCCCACCGTCCATTGCTTCTTTGTGGTCGTACTGAATGAAATAATAAAAGCAATGTCAAATCCTGGTCGGAATGAAAATATTAGTTCCCGGACATAAGAAAGTTAATCTTTAGAGTGAAAGAAAACTGACCCCAGCCCTATACCTCTCTTTCTACTATCCTTGTAGCCTTTTTTTCTTTCTTTCTTTCTTTCTTTCTTTCTTTCTTTCTTTCTTTCTTTCTTTCTTTCTCTTTCTTTCTTACTTACTTTCTTTCTCTTTCTTTCTTTCTAATTAGTTTATTTATTTATTTATTTATTTGGTTCACTCTTTCTTGTTTATATTAAAATGTGTGAATTTCATTTTCTTATTTTAATTTTTTTTGTAAGCAAGCTACGATATTTCTTTTTTTTTAAAGGAAAAGTTTTTCTTTTTCTTTATTCCGATTTCTCTTATTTATTTATTTATTTATTTATTTATTTATTTATTTATTTATTTATTTAGTTAGTTAGTTAGTTATTTGTTTGCTTGTTTGTTTATTTATTTGGGAAAAGGGGAAAAGGTTATGAGATGTGTTGACGAAAAGAGAAAACGGCCTTTCTTGAAGATACTGAAAAGGTTATCAGGTTATTTAGACCATGTTTTTTAATGGGAAAGCTGAGGGAAAAGTTAGAAACTTCTAGAAACATCTGTTAAAGAATAAAAGTAAAGCTCTTTTTCAAAAAAAAGAAAAAGAAAACAGACAAAAAGTAAATAAATACAATAAATACATAAATAAATAAAACAGGGAAAGTGGTTAGCTGCTGCTAACATTAAGCCAGTGAAATAAATTTCAAATGTATACCACATGAAAAATGAAATATCTCACCGCTGATCAACCGTAGTGGTATTTTCTAATAATTAATTTATCTTAGCCGCGGTAATAGAGAGCTTGTTAAGTTAACCCTTTTATGGGTCTTTCCTTTTATGTACGGTTTGCATTAAACCATATGTCGATGGATACGACCAGTATAAATACACAAACTTAAGAAAATTAGGTGTATCAGAGTGAAAGTTCACTCATACTCAGGAGAAAAAATTCCAACATATTTTAGGGTTTTTAAGTATTTGAAGGTTAGTTTTAAAATCGACAATGCTTTAAAATGTAACCAACCAGTGAATTCCTCACACACATTGGTTGATTCCTTATCTGAAATTGTGCAGCCATTATGTCTACAGACCAATTAATTTCGCAGTGTTTCTATGTTCGTTAAGTATTTTCGAACATTGGAGAAAGTTCTTCTAATGACAATTTGGTAAAGAACACGATCTTTTCAGAACGATACGGATCGGGTTAAGATAAAAAATTCACCGATATTTGCTTTTATTCTGTTCTTGAGAAAAACCTATTTTAAAGTCAAAACATCGATATAATGTATCATAAAGAATTGCAAATGTACTCTAAACATACCAGCGGAATGTTTTCGCGAATAGTGCCAGTACATACAGGAATCATCTTTCCAGTAAGATGTCACAAAAGATTATACATTGCAAATAAGCCAGACGTAAAGCGTTCAGATATAATTCATCTTCCATGTAAATTGCATTTAGGAACACACACACACACACACACACACACACACACACACACACACACACACACACACACACACACACACACACA
>NC_068981.1:53914551-53916209 GCF_001194135.2 Octopus bimaculoides | reverse complement strand
ATATATGCGCGTGCGCATGTGTGCTTGTATACAATATGTAAGTATGTATGTGTGTGTGTGTGTGTGTGTGTATTAGGGAATAAAAGACGCAGTCATGCTCTTAGTGTGTAACGTTCGTCAATTCCATTAAGTAATTGTAATAAATATTTGACAATAAATTGACTTAAGACAAAGTGATTCTGATTTTATGGGATTACCTCTAGCCTGTTGGGTAACTAAGAAGAGGCCAGTTTTATAGTTTACAGATTTTTGTGTTCAATAAGTGACAAAAGAAAACTACACGTTTAAGTTTTATGGTTTAAATACCTGTAAAATTGTATGCTGGTATGAGTACATACAATATACATAATACATCCATATATGCATAGACCACAACATCAAGAAATAAATCAGTTCAACTAACTAATCTATCGTTTGTTTAATGTGCTGGTTAAACAATTAATAGGTTGTTTATCAGTCAAAGACCTTTCATCACTATTCGTAATGTTAACAATGATATGCTCCTCTCTTCTTGGGCTGCCTAAAAAAATTAAATTTTCAAAAATCCCCCACTTAGCGCAACCTGTCATAGTGCGATGACGGGAATATAAGACAGACCTATACCTCTTGTCAGTTCGCAACGCCACCTCTCCTGTCTCAAGTGCTGAAGGAGATAACCACTCTGAAAGGCACATGCATCCACCAGTCTAGTTCGAGAACGGTGCGAACTGACTTTGTGTGCTTACACCTATCTGTCTTCAGCGAGAAATTTACTCCATGACAAAATACAGTGAATAGCTTTTTTACGAGTTCGAATATTCCTCAAGCATATTTGAACTGATTACAAGTTTGTAATTAAGAATAAATTCGTTCGAGTTAAAGACACAATCATTAAAAAATCGCAGAAACCCCTTCTTTCGAGGAATTGTATACATTCTGGAGGACATCTGAAATGAGATAAAGAAGTTTAATCAAGGTAAGTGCGGCTTGACATAAAGTATCAAGAGCAATATCTGTCGCACATTAGTACAAGAAAGGGATTCGATTGTTGGAAGCTGGTACAAGAAAAAAATTACCTTACCAATTTCTAACAGTGAATTCTTACTGAGTAAATCGATGTGTCCGCTTGGTACAGATTTGAAAGATATAGAACCTGAAGAAATCATTGCACTCATCAATATTTCTCAACTACTTGTACAAAAATTGCCAAATCCACAGAACCTGGAAATTTGTCAAAATCAAAATAATTTCACAACCCTTCTACCAAGTGAAGGAGCTTCATACAGATCGCTCATCCCCCAACGTACATTCTCTAATATATTAGAAAGATTTAAAATTGAATCACTATACACCTCTCCAAATTTCTGGAAGGATTCAGATACTTTACTGAGCCATAGTACTACTCACTAAGCTTACACAAAAAATACATGATGACTTCAATAAGAAAAAGCACCTCACATGGATCAAGCTTAAAACCAATGACATCAGGAAAGCTTTTGTCTCTGACACAAAATATTCAATGCCCCCTAAACAAAACACTGGCATGAAAACTACCTCTTTTGCCGACAAGTCAAAATACATTTAGAACTTTTAATTCCTCGGAAAGAGTAGCTACAAAATGTGTTTTCTCTCTCTCTCTCTCTCTCTCTCTCTCTCTCTCTCTCTCTCTCTCTCTCTCT
>NC_068981.1:53912132-53914465 GCF_001194135.2 Octopus bimaculoides | reverse complement strand
TCTCTCTCTCTCTCTCTCTCCCTCTCTCTCTCAACCTGTGCCTACAGAAACTTCTCAAACATGTTCAGTCTCATATCACGATAACATCAGAATGATATCTTTCTGTCATTTTCCAAGACACAGCTGCACCACTCCAACACTAGAATAACAGTCTATAAACTAAACTCCATGCAACAGACTTATGTTAGCACTTACCAAATCCACCATCTCCCTTCCTCATCAGCAAGTTGAAGAAAGAGCGTCAATTATAACCAGCCATAACAATCAACAATATGGCAATGCCACACAGATAGATGATAAAGGTAATGAAATTACTTGCAGCCAGCTCTGCAGCAGATATATAGTTTATACTGTATAGAAAACTCAATTAAGGGGGGAAGGGGAACAACGCACACGGATAGTTAGATGATTTGCATTTAGCCAACATAAAGAAGCAAAAACATTAATCTACAAACATTTCATTCGATCCGTCAAGTTTTAAAGCCAGCTCTGTCTAGTTCCCAATTTCTGCAAAGTACACAAATACCTCACTTCAAATCATCACGTGCTTCACAAAGAGGGCTTGCACCACGAAAGTAAAATATTAAAAATCGAAAACCACCATACGGATGACATAGTTGTTATTGCAGTGAACTCCAACATTGCAAACCCCGCCATTACTTGCGACATCATCCAGAAACAAGCATATCTAAAATACTTTAGAAAATTACAACATTCTCTTAAGAGCGCTTTCTTTCTCCCTCAGTAAGTAAAATGCAGCTGTCAGTTAGACGGTGGCAAGGCACATCTGGAGCCCTGAAACTGTGCATAGCACCACATAATTCAAACAAGTTATCTACGTACATAGATGTCGTCGATGAGAACTAAACTGGAGTGAAACAACAGCAGCAGCAACAACAACAATAACACTAAAAAAACAACACAAATTTAGCATTTGTTAAGACCATAGTTCAAAGGCGTTTACCAAGAATGTGTCGCATAAGACAAATAACATAATTTGTATTTATAGGTTTTATATTTAGCTTTAAAAAAAAAACATTTAGAAATAATGTTAAAAGTAGATTCCAAAGAAATTCATAAAAGTATATTTTTATACGATAATGGTAGTTCTGCAATAAAATTGCAGCAATGCCAAGCTACTACATGCAGCCCTTAAGGCCGTAGAACCTATATCTTATACATGTATCTAGTCTGATAGAACTTATATTTCACAGTAGATTTGAACTGTTGTTGTAGTCAAGGAATCATTGTTGTTTTGGCCTAAATCAGCCTTAACGAATAGACATGATCCCAAAGGCGTTCTAAATCTTGTTATCTTGTACTTCTGTCTATCTATGATTAAATTTTGTAGGGTGTAAGTTGGCAATTTGGTGCTAAATGGTTGCAGAATCACTATCATCAGTTTACTGGGTAGTGAAGTACTAGTAACATATATAAGTCAATGCTTATGAATATATACATAACTTTTGCACACATCAAATCATATCATATATGTGGGGTGGGGTGTACATACGTTCTTTTATGTCTACAGTCTTTAGACATTTCCAACTGATAGTAAACCACTTTCTAATTTGAAAACTATTAAAATCCTATTTCCCAACTATGCATAAAGCCCACTAAATTTTCAAAACCAATAATGTTAAAACAAAGAAGTTTCTGTCTGGATGACATCGCTACTCGGATATCATGCTATATCTGAGACATATACCAAAACGGTCCTCACCTCTACCAGCCGACTTTTAATTTCAAAATCCCTCAAACTGCCCGTTTAGAAAATCATATCCCTTCCGTTTAGAAAATCATGTCTCTTCTGTTTAGAAAATCATATGATGATATTTAGCATAACACTATCGGATAGTATCAAGAGGAATTATATGGGACTCACAGTTAATACCTTTAAGAACCGGTACAATTAACGCATACAAGCATTCAGTACGAGGGGCACAGAGTAAAAGTGAAAAAGAAAGAGAGAACTTGACCACTCTGGATAGTGGAATTTCAACGTTAAGGGTACACGTGTCTGTGGAGTGCTCAACCACTTGCTGTGGAGTGCTCAACCACTGTCCCGTCTGACAGATGTACTGTGGGACCTTGATGACTGCCATGAGGCAGGAAAGTATACTAGTCCTTATATATTTAATACTCTATATTTAATACTCAATATTTCATATATTCAATAAGACATTCAATACTTCATTTCATTTCACTATTTATATTATATATTCCATATTCTATATCCCACATTAATTTTATAAGAATATAAATAAAACATAAAAAAAAACCAGAAAGAGTTGGAACTCTTTTAAATAATATATTCCTCTATACACGATCAT
>NC_068981.1:53904812-53910873 GCF_001194135.2 Octopus bimaculoides | reverse complement strand
GTGTGTGTGTGTGTGTGTGTGTGTGTGTGTGTGTGTGTGTGTGTGTGTGTGTGTGTGTGTGTGTGTGTGTGTGGCGGGAGATATACACATATATGTAAATGCATGTGTAGTAAATGCAGATATGCATATATGCCCACACATAGGACGGATATTCACCGGCAGAATCAGCGTAAACAACAGAGAGCCATGTTAGAGCCAAATATCTGATTTCTTTTCATGTAACAAGGAATTGAAAGTCATGTTTTCATTATGGTATTCATTATCGCTTTAAATTTTAATCAAAGAAGTAAATTTTAATTGAAATAGAAACATGTGTTGCTAAGATATAATGAGTTGGAATATAATATTGTTTGATGAGAATCTAATTCTAATACAGCTTCTAATGGAACAAAATATTAAAAAATGGTTTCCACGTATGTATTTATCCGATTTGATCATTTCTGTGAATACATCTCGAATTACCCATATCAACATATACACAAACAAAAACACAGGCCAAACTTCAGCAAAAAAGAATGGGCTGATCTGAAGAAATTAAAAGATAACAAAACAATAACAATCAAAGAGTCTGATAAAGGGAGTGCAGTTGTCTTAATGGACACGGTATTCTATATAACTCTAGTACTATCCATATTAGAAGACACAACATATTATGAAACGGCTCAACACTACAGTCAGCAGAAAATAATGAGAGACCTAAAATCCATCTTAAACCTATACAGAGAAGGGCTCACCGACAAAGAATATGACTATATGACCAATTTCAAAAGTAAAACCAGTTAGTTCTACGGTATTCCCAAGATACACAAAAGTGAGAAAATAAGTAATACATACAGGAAAGCCACAGACATAATAATCAAAGTCCCTGCTCCTAATTGAGACCTATAATAGGTCTCAATATCTATTCCAATATCTCCCACAACCTAGGAATAGAGGCAATTCAATTCTGGCTAGAGAATTACGCCAACGAACTCCCCCATCGCATCAAAAAAGAATTCGAGAATAGCTCCCTCCTTTGCTAACCTAGTCATGAGATATCTAGAAATTAGTCTTTATCGTCAGGTACTAGACAAACACGGCAACTCATTCTCCCTTTACATAGAAAATAGCTGGAAGAGATACCTGGATGACTGTTTCATTCTTTGGCATGAAAGTATAGAGGGACTTTAAGCATTTCAAGCATTTATAAATGGACTTGATGTAAACATTCAATTCACGATGGAATATAGCCATCAACAACTTCCCTTCCTCCACATCCTCATTAAGAAATCTAACAACGTAATAGAAACAGATATATGTTATAAGCCCACGGACTCCAAGCAATATGTACTGTTCAACTCATGCCACCCAGACACACTAGAATGAATATCCCCTTCAACCTAGCAAAAAGGATTTGTACTATGGTTTCTAATGCAAGCACCAGGGACACACGACTACATGAACTAAAGGATACAGTCATCACCAGGAACTACCCACCATCACTAATTGACATATGCTTTCAACGTGCCCTATAACTCAACATCCACGAATTCAGACATCCCAAATTAAAGGATTTACAATCAAAAGCCCTACCATACATCTCCACACACAACCCTCTTAACAATGAAGCCTTCGACACCATACTTCAAAACACTCCCCTGCTAAAAAAGGACCACAGAATGAACTTAATCCTCCAAACACACACCATAAAAAGCGAGAGACAGCCCAAATCTATGAAAAGTCTCCTAACACAAGCCCGAATACCCTCATCAAAAACACTGAAACCGTTAGTACAAAAATGCGGAAGACCCAACAATGGTATATGCGTCGATTTAATTGAGGGATCAGAGTTCTCTTTCAAACAGGGACAAAGTTTCACAGTCAAAAACAGCTTCACATGTGCTTCGGAGAACCTGATATACGCAATACATAGGCCAAACAAAAAAGGATGGCTCTACACAAATCCTAGATCAAAATTCCGAAAAACAGAAAAATAGCATTCAGTCAACACATCGACATTTGCGCCAATAACAAAAATCCTAGCTTCAGAATTTTTCCCCTCTATCAATTCAGGGACGATACAACCTGTAGCCAACGAATTAGTAAAGAGTCGTTCTTTATCACAAAATACAGACCCCTTTTGAATGCAGCTACAACAAATGACATATCCACCACGACCATAGAATAACACACGCAAATATTAAAAACGATACATTCAAAAGAGCTACCCAAGAATTCATTCAAAACAGTCCCAATCACTACTATCATCCACAATGAGCCACTTTTAGGTCACTTGACCATTTAACATCCTACTACTATCATAACAATCCCGCATTCCTTTCTTCTTCTTCTTCTTCTTCTTCTTCTTCTTAACTGCCTCGAACCTACAAGAGTAAAAAAAGAGAGACAGAGACAGGCAGAAACAAGGAAAATGTCCCTTGTATTTGAATACTATGGAAATATTTAAAAAAAAACTTTTCATTTAATTTTTCCGCAATTTAATTGTTTTCCATACTTAGAGTTGAAAAGACTCAATGACTGAAACGGGTACTAAAATGTTTTTCATGATAAAATTATTTTAGCATTTTCTACCTTCACTTTTTTTCCTTGTACATATTTATATATATCAATAGAGGTCGCAAAAGTGACGGAGGGTGCTGACTAGTACCGCTTACGCTTAAATAAGAAGTAGAGTCCGTAGCATACATAGCCGTATCGCGATTTGGATTTTTGGAGTAGACTACCTTAATTCGTACCTCCCTTACTTCCCTTTCTTCAGTCATTAAATATAGTGCTTTTATGGCTTTGGAGTTAATTTAACTCTATTTTAGCCTAAGTGGGGCTAGTCAGCAACGTCCATCACTTTTGTGACCTGTATTAATTTTGCCTTTAGGTTCTAATTGCTAATTTGTTGTTTACACTTTTACCGTTTTGAAAATCAGCACATTTCAACAATTATTCTTATAAGATTGACAAAGTAAGTTGGGTTTAACCCTTGGCTGATGAAAATTAAGGTTGTCTACACCAAAATTCGAAATGGCGATACGGCTATGTACGCTAGGAACTTACCTCCCTTTGTCACTCATTAAGTATAGTGCTTTAGTGGCTTTGGCGTCAATTTAACTCGTATTTTAGCATAAGCAGTGTTAGTCACTCCGTCATTTTTGTGACCCCTATTAATTTTGCCTTTAGGTTCTAATTGCTAATAAGCCATGCTTTTAATTTGTTTTATATATATACAAGAAGTTGATAATTTTTCGAACACAGTATTGCCGTTAGAACAGCAGAAATAATGAATAAATACCCTTACAAGGTGGAAAAAGTTGTCAACAAACAGCCATGGTTTGTTCAATAAGCTATTTAGCGTCTCAATTCTGGATATCATCTGTGAACTCTGTGTGTGTGTGTGTGTGTACATATATACATATATAAATGTAAGTATATATTTAATATTATAAATATGCACATATATGCATATATACATATCTACCTATCGATATATGCACACACAGTCACAAGCATATAGATACATAGCTACATACTATACACACACACACACACACACACACACACACATAAATACATATATATAGATGTACATTTATACACATACACACATATATACATACGTAAATGCATACTTACATAGAATCAAATGTACATACAAAGATGTGTGTGAATGTATACGTATAATGCTATTAAGTCAAAGGGCAAATATTTGTTTTATAACTTTCGTGTAAAGTTCGTTTAAAATACTCAAAAATGTCGACAACAATCACAGTTTCAAAGGACCAACAGGTCAAATAACGTCTGCTAATAGCGGCGCCCTAAACGTCTAATATAAATATCTCTGTCTTATTATTTTCGGGGTGTTTGTCTCGTGAGAGATTCTCGAGAAGGAAAACATGATACGCTTACTAGTTCTCCGCCACTCACTTCACAAAGTATCTAGACTATGTATGCAATGTTTACATTTACTCTCATCAACGTCTTAACTTTGAAGGAGGCAAAAAGTATAACAGTAGAAGCCAAATAAATAAACAGCTTCAACCTTTCGTATGAACAGAGCCCAATTAAATAAGATACACATTCAGGAGTGAAGTCAGAGGTTTTTCATCAACAAATATTTACTTCGGTCGGCATGGTCAGACGATTAAAAGAATTCGTATCGTTTATTCAGTTGACTAGAACATTCTAGAAATGTCATCATCGAACCCAAGAATTAACAGATTTATGAATTCGGCAAGAATGAAAGCGTCCATTTAACGATGTCAATGGGTGACTTAATAAACGACTAAGTCAAAAAATTTGACGTTGAGAGAAGAAAAAAGTTCAGTACGAATGTGTTACCTATTTTTTCTCTTTATAAATAAATGTCCGGTATTGTAGCATTGTAGATCTAGCATTACGTCATAGAACCAAGGCATTCAAATCATATTAGAATGTTAGATTTTGGTTATTGTTTTGCATTTTTTTTTAGCCTATGTCAAAAACTGATTAAGAAAAGCTAGTCATATAAGCGTTTCAGCTACAACTACCCCTTCTACATTTTAGGCTCACTTTCTTTGTTAAGCCGATAGATCAGAGATTTAGCTCCTATTTCTAGCAGGTCGAATGACCAATTGATTCAAGGAACCTGATCTTAGAATGCGGAGAGGTAAAATTAAATTCCGTAAGGCTATCATTTTTTCTAAATATACCATTCTTCTGATATAATATTCTTTTCAATTTTAGCACAAGGCTAGCAATTTAAAGAGGGGGAGGACAAGTCGATTGCATTGACCTCAGTATTTGACGAGTACTTTATTTTATCGACCCTGAATGGAAGAAAAGCTAAGTGACTTAGTGGACTTTGAACTCAGAATGTGAACTTGGAAGAAATACCGCTAAGCATTTCATCCGGCGTGGTAACGATTCTGCTAGCTTGCCACTTTTTCTTCTGATATATTGGTTTCAAATTTTGGCACAAGGCCAGCAATTTCGCGGGTGGGAGTATTGTCGAATACATTGACCCCCAGCGCTCAACTGGCACTTATCTTAGCGACTACGATAGCATGAAAGGTAAAATCGACCTCGGCGGAATTTGAACTCAGAAGGTAAAGACGAACGAAATGTCGTTTAGCATTTTACCCGGCATGTTAATGATTCTGCCAGCTCACTGTCTTACTTTTTCTATTGATATATTAAAAGGCAAACTGTAATTAGGACTTAACAAAAACTACGATAAGTTCGATACACCATCGTTGCACTGCCGAGAAATTGCAATATATCACTTGAGATTTTACAGCAAAACTCTTTCAATGTTTGAATGCTTTCAGCCAATGTACTGTGGCTATAATTCCAATTGGTAAAATTTCCATATTTCATGTTGTAATAAGCTCTTTCTTCTAGCTTAGCTGAACTCTATTTTAATAAATAATAATAATAATAATAATAATAATAATAATAATAATAATAATAATAATAATAATAATAATAATAATATTAAAAATAATAATAATGTCTCCTCTTTCATTTATGAAAGTAGAACCATTTATAAAACATAGAGAAAAGCGCCGTAGAGTAAGAGATAACTTCTCAATGATATGGAACCATGACTTAATTCCAATTTCCAGTTTAACACCACAAATACCTAAGGAAAAGATCTGACTGTCCAGATTCCATCTTTTTCCTAAATATGCCCGTCAGAAAAAGCATGCGTGTTACACAGCATTCTATTTCAAGCGAAATGAATTGGTCTCCGCAGGAAATCGAAATTCGTTTCGCCGTATTTTACAACGTCCATCAAATGACTCTTTCGATTAAATATTGATTTCTAACAAAGCTACGTATTTTGGTAGTGGTACTCAAGGAATAGCAACATCGATTAAATTAACTGAGTATTTCTTAATCAACCCCGAATATGTGAAAGGTAAAGTTGACTCCGATAGGATTTGATTTCAAACCCAAAATAACATAACTAAATACTGCAAGGTCGTCGTCGTCGTCGTCGTCGTCTTCTTCTTCTTCTTCTTCTTCTTCTTCTTCTTCTTCTTCTTCTTCTTCTTCTCTTCCTCCTTCTTTTCCTCCTCCTCCTCCTCCC
>NC_068981.1:53901057-53904243 GCF_001194135.2 Octopus bimaculoides | reverse complement strand
AGAGAGAGAGAGAGGGGGAGAGAGAGAGAGAGAAAGAGAGGCAGGCCAATTGTCCAAATCTTCAAAGAACTTAAAATAATTCAAGTTAAACTGAAAGTAGAATCATTTCATTTTTGTTGCCAGTCAACTTTAAAATAATGCTTTTTTTTAAATATAAAAAAAGTACGTTTGAATGGAGTTTGCTATATTCAGTATTAATAAGATCTTTTGCTTGAAACAGTGACCAAGCAGGAAACTGACACCAAATATGTCCCATAAAATTCTAATAATTTACCTGCAATATTCAAACACGTTAGTCGGTAATAAAATATACAAAATATGGTTGTAGATGATAAAGAAGTAAAACTGGTCGGATAATTTCCAGCTATAAGCTTAAGGATAAATAAAACAATATTTTGCCTTTTGTCAAGTTACGATGACTCATAAAATCGGTATATGTTCCCGATCACCGCTAGTTAGACAATGTCTTGAATAGCTATCCACTCCTAAGGTGACGTCAGTGCTTATACATTTAATGTGGCGAGCATGATTCAATATTGTACCCTTATCGAGGTGAGGTAAATATTGCTGAACAATGATTAAGTCAACAAAACAAAAGCAAAATAAAATAATGGATTCACGTAACGAGCTCCCATGTCATTAGAATTAGAAATAATGTAGTGAGGGAAACGATAATCTAATCTTTAGCTAGTACGGTAACATCTCTGAACGTTGACTCTTTCGATCTCTTGGATACCATTACACAACTACACAAGTCCATCTGTTGTCTGTGAAACTTGTGACATGTTCGGCCCAGCGGAAATTGTTTTCGGTATTCTGCGATCACAGCGTTCACTCCACTCCGTTCTCCAATTACCTAATTTCGGATATTGTTCCACAATGATATTCCGAGCGTAGATATTTTTCATGGCCCTTTGTGTTGCTGACAGTCGTTGTTCTTCCTTCCTCGTAGTAGCTCACGTCTCAGTCCGGAATAAGAGAGTGCTACTGAAGAGATTGATACGCAGAGTCTTATCCAGCTGTGCATTGAGCACATCTTCAATTGAGCAAAAATTCTTCCACCTTGATTTTACTTCGCGCGAAATTTCATCGTTCGTGTTTCGGCATATATTTACTGTCTGTCCTAAACAGACGTACACGTTCACCTCTTTCTACAATTATTCGGCCTTGTGTTACTACTTCGGACCGCATGCATTTTGTTTACATTCGGTTTAATTGAAGTCTTACTGCTGAACGCTGAGCATCTACTTTGTCAGTATCATCTGCAGCTGATCTGAAGTTTTTGCAATGAACACGATGTCGTCCGCAAATTGGAAATGTGTTTGTAGCATGTTATTGATTTTGGTGCCACCATGTTACTGATAGACTATTTCGAGACATACGATGAAGAATTTTGGCAAGATACTATCTCCTTGTCTGATTACACCCTTCCCGACTGGAACTTTTACGAGTGGTAATCGATGGTACATCCTGAGTTCACCTCACCGAAAAGCACCAGGAGACTTCAGCGGCGTATTGAAGGCTCCTCTTGAACCCTGCGAAGGTGACACAAAAGTGCAGCCTATATAGTTTTGCTCATTCAAGAAGTTAGAAGCTGTAGTTCTTTCGAAAACTTGTTCCCTCCCTCGGCTGGTAATCGTCAGCATATTTCGACAGCCTGGTGACTATGGTCTTTGTGAACAGCGTGCAGAGATGAGATACGTGGCATATGAGGCGACAGTCTCTCAGGTTTTTCCAATCACCTTTCTTATAAAGCAAAAATATTATGTGACAATTTCCACAGAGTATTTTCCTTCTTTTAAATATCGAATTTAGAATGTAGAACGAGGATTTTCTACAGCTGCTCCTCTCTATAATATTTCTGTTGTTATACCATCTCTTTCTGGGTTTTATCCTTTCTTCATCGGATTTAAAGTATTCGCAATTTCAGTGCCTAGACTGGGTGGTACTTCGTCTAACACTTGTGATAATTTAAAACGATTGGTGTAGAAGGTTTCAAAGATCTCACCCAACTCCCTTTTGTCCGTCACTGTGAGCCCGTCTTTCGTTCTTGAGCACCACCGTAACCGATTTATATCGGGCCTTCTCTCTGTTTCATCTCTTTAGTCTTTTCTTCTCTTCTGCGACCCACAGCAGCTTCTCAATCTATAGTTACCAAGTCTCTTTCCCGGTGTCATCATATCGCCGAGCAAAGAGCGGAATACTGTGTGTGTGTGTGTGTGTGTGTGTGTGTGTGTGCGCGTGCGTGCGTATGCGCGTGCGCGCACGTATACACACACAGAAAAAATATGTATGTGGACTGGTAAAAATTAGTATCAATTTTAATGATTCTCTAGAGTAGAGTTCAAAAGATATAATTCCAAAGACGGAATACGAACTCATGTTTCCAAGATTGAAAAAGAGACTTACAACATACTTGACTTACATCTTTCTAGAAGAAAGCATCCGCTTTTCATATTCAAAGAGTGAGGAAAAATATAGTAGAATCTAAACGGATAGACGTTCTAAAATGCAGACGTTGGATTAGCAATGTTCGTTAGAGGAAGAGGAAGAGGGGTGGAAATAATGTGTGTGTGTATATATGTATATGATGACCTAACATTTCAATATTTTGGGCGGTACAAGTTTTCTTTTGATGTAAAGTAATATAGGATACATTCATTTATTGGGATTAAAATATATTAGACTATTTAGATATGAGTATATATATATGTAGGCGTGCATGAATACAGGTATGTATGTGTATGCATGCGCGCGTGTGTGTGTGTGTGTGTGTAGTTTATATTTGGCTTCCGTAGCTTTCTTTCTGCGTTTCCTCTTCAGATTTAAAAAGAAAATGTGACCTTATTTGCTCGAGATATCAAACAGTTTCCTTAGAATATTATATATAACACTTCCATCAATATAGTCTATCGCAACTCGAACGTTTTTTTTTCTTCTTTCTGTTTTAGACACGCATATATTCATGTGTGTGTGTGTGTGTGTGTGTGTGTGTAATGTGTGTGTGTGTATGTGTGTGTGTGTGTATGTGTGTGTGTGTATTCGCCTTAATACTTGCTTGAGTAAAAATATGGAAAGATGATTTTTTTAACATGAAAGCTACAATCCATTCAGCTGGTTTCACTTAAAAGAAGAATTTCGAACTGTTTTTTTAAATCTGTTTTTCCTCCTCCTTATTACAATTTA
>NC_068981.1:53897617-53900626 GCF_001194135.2 Octopus bimaculoides | reverse complement strand
CACACACACACACACACACACACACACACACACACGCACACGCACGCACACACACACACTCATACACACACGCTCGCACACACACATACGCCCGCGCGCACATACATGTACACTTACATGCACACATACACACATACATACTTATACATGCTACATATGCGCACACACAATGTTAGAGGAAAAGTTGCAAACAACGCACCAATGATTTTATTTCATAAAGCCTGGCTTGGATGTTAATGGCCTGTAACAAGGTTACAGTAGCGCTATGGTAATATTATAATTATTTATATCAAATGATAGCTGAGTGGTAATGCATTTTAACTTCAATAACTGAATATCGGTTTGATTTCCCACCTATCAAGTCGTGTGGATTCACCGTTCATCAGGGGTCATGGACAATGTTCGAATACAAAAAAATTCCATCGTGGTTCTCATCAAATTCAGTTTTCAATTTTAATGTCAAAACAATATGGGATTTTATAGATGAAATGAATTTGAGTTAACATGTGGTTTTCGTTTTTTAGACATTTTTTATAGACTTCCACTTAGCAGAAGGATGTTATATGATATGTAGTTCTACCTCGCTGATTGGCACAAATTTAACTGCTATTGCTGTAGTCTGTATTAACGATTATTATTGAACAAGTTTGCTCCATCTTGCAAGAGAGGAAACCACGTATCTGTGGCTAATCAGGCGAATCGTCAACTTTCTGACGCAATGTAGGATTTACGTGTCTGTAACAGAAACACCACCTAGCATTTGTAGATATTTTGAGCGCTTTAGTTATGTGTTGTTCAAGACTTGAGAGGATGAGGTATTAAACTGTTTCTCTGATATGCGTAAACATTGTATCTTTGAGCAATTGGAAGAGACTAAGTTGTTGTGCCTTCGTTTCAGAATGTGTTTAATGCTATATCTCGTGGTGTGTGCGTTTGCATGGCAGTGAATTTAATGGAGTAGGAGATAGCTTTGAGAAGATTTACAGTGTTTGGTATGGAATTGGATGAAAAGTGGGCAGCAAATGCCGAGGCCTTCTCCGTGATCAGTAGAGCTCATAGACCCATCATGTTTGGGTAGTGGAGGAAAAGAGGTTTCTGTAAAGTTGTTAGAGATTTTTTAACAAGAGATCAAAATAATTAGCTGCAGTACTGGATGCAGGTTAGGTTAAAGGAATTGCGAGTCACGGAGAGATTCTTCGGGGTTTGGATGATGATCTTGTAAAAGTTACGGTGTTGGGTAAGAAGGTGTCCGTTTTGTAGGATGGGTAATTTTCTTTATGCATTGTAGACCGCCGGTTTCTTTTTCTTCTTTTCAAACTGCTGCAGTGTAGCTATGAGTGAACCACTCAGGGATTTGAAAGGAGCTCTTGTTGTATGTGGTATGTGAAGGAGTATGTTTAATATGACGGTTTTAGTCACACATTCAGCTGTTTCTGATGTTCAGAAGTGAAGTACTTGTACGCTCAAGGATAGTTAGCACAGAACTGATAAATTTATGTCCATTCTGCTGGCTCGAAATTCTACTGGGTTCGGGAGGTGGAGGTATTGCGTAACGTATGGATATATGTTGGATAGTCGCGATAAGGTAGGTACTGGACGATCCAATATAGGAGTGTAGATGGTAGTGATCTGGTAGAGGTTGGGATTGAAGGTGAGAACAAGATCAAGAATGTTTGGAATGTATGTCTGTCAGGAATGCGTATAGGAGGGCGAAATTATTTGATGTAAAGAGTTGAGGATTGCAAAAGATTCCGTACACTTGATTGACTGGTATATTAGCAATAACACACAGAAGCCGTTTCTTTCTTTCTTTCTTTCCTTGCACGTTAAAGCATTGCATTTTAAGGTGGTGTAGTGAGGCGGGAGTAAGACATTTCGTGGAGTGAAACCGCGTTGCCGTCTCAGCTCGGTGAGGGGTTGTTGCTTGTTCTACAACGTTTGCAATTAACACTGAATTGACGTTGACAGTGCGATTAGGGTGTGTCAAATGTTGTCCAGCAAAAGGTAATCCCCACTTCTCAGCGAATTTTCCCCGACTGCTGGTTAAAGCCAATTTATATCAAGCTTGTTATGCTTCTAATAAAAACGAGGACGTTTCTCATAATTTTAGACTCGTCTATAAAACGTACACTGAAGCAGGTGATGTTACACTCAATGACAAACGCAAAAAATAGGAAGGAAGAAGAAAATTATCGATGAATTGAAATTAGCCGCCTTGAGAGACAAAGAAAGCAAGAACCTAACAGCAGTTGATAGTGATATACAAAGAAGGGAAAGAAATAATTTGAAGAAATTTAAAATTAATAAAAAAAACAACATTAATGACTATCTTTTAAATAAATCATAATTTCAAACATCAGTACAAAGTCACAATTTTAAACGAGCATCAGTACGTGATTGGGTGTTTGCTATTTTATCAACCCACAAAGGATGAAGGGCAATATCAAGCCTGACAAGATTCGAACATAAAACGAAACGGGACACAACTAACTGCTATAAACAGCAAATTGGAATCGTAGTCAACTTTCACTTCGCTCAGTTATGTGAGGTCATATAGTGGGGCTACATATTGATAATGTTGCTACAAACAGATGTCAACAGTAGGTAAGTTAATTTAAAGCCAATTAATCTACGCCTAATCTAGCCTATTTTCGTTAACGTCAATAATATCCTACACGCGTATATACGCATATTGTGATACGTTAAATATTCAGCTTAGATGATTTCGATTGTCAGTCGGAACTGCGTCACTAATGTCATTAATACCCTTGACAAAAAATAGAAAAAAACAAAGCTTCAAAGGTTCCGATTTCTTTATAAATCTTTGGTGTCCTACTTATTTGATAGATTATATGTTAACTGACTTTGCTAAGTATTTACGTTTCTACCTTCGTATTTATAGATGTACGGGTGTTAGTGCATGAGTGCGCGCACTAGCGTGTGTATACACATCTCTGTGTGTGTGAATACATATATATATATATATATATATATATATATATATATATA
>NC_068981.1:53891709-53897208 GCF_001194135.2 Octopus bimaculoides | reverse complement strand
GTGTGTGTGTGTGTGTGTGTGTGTGTGTGTGTGTGTGTGTGTGTGTGTGTGTGTGCGCGCGCGCGCGCGCGTGCTTGTGTGTCGCAAGGTTCACAGACCCGTGCAGTTGCCAAGTGGTATCCAAGAGATCGGAAAAAGGCTATTCGGAAGGGCTCCACGATGACGAGAAGACGACTAGGTAAACGAAAAAGAATGGCACAGGAAAGGATTGGAAGCGCATTGTGACCATCGATGTCTAAAACATCTGATAGTCCGGTTGATACAGTGATACAATGATATATATTTGTGTGAGTGTGTTTGCGTGCATGCGTGTGTATGTTCGCGCGAATGTATGTGTGTGTGTGCATGTGTGTCTTTAGTTATGTATGCATATAGGTATACTAGAAGCGACTCCTGATATTCAAACTTTGGCACCTAATTTTTAAAATAAAAGATTATAATTGAAGTAGGATACATATAGCATGTATGTGCAATCTTTCCAGCTGTCTCTCATAAAGATAAGACTTATTTTTTAAAATCGGGTTATTTACATTCATTTGTATATGATGTTTTCCACGTCTTGCAGTTATGCAGGGAACAGCACTGATGTTATATACATATTTACACACGCGCGAGCGCAGTAATGAGAAATTATGCCATGAACTTCATTAGCTTACGGTTGTTTTTTGAAGTTCCGATGAAGCTATACGGTGATACTCAAGCACTCAACTATGAGTGTATTGCATCTTATAGCAGAAACAGCAGTAAGCTTAATGAAGGTCATGACAAATTATTTCCTTGCCATTTTAATTTCTCTCCATTTCTTCTTTAGTATATTTTGTAGTTCTGTTTCATGTTGCTATTTTTTTTTGTTTGTTTTTATTTTGTTTTCGTCACTTTGACCATTTCTACTATGATCTGAGATCACTGTACCAGTGTAGTTTGTTTCTGTTTTATATTCTGTCCCCACTTATTATTATTATTTTATTATTATTATTATTATTATTATTGTTGTTGTTGTTATTATTAATATTAAAGGCGGTGAACTAGCAGAACCGTTAGCACGCCGGGCGAAATGCTTAGCGGTATTTCATCTGTCTACATTCTGAGTTCAAATTCCACCGAGGTTGACTTTGCCTTTCGTTCTTTCGGGGTTGATGAATTAAGTACCAGTTGCGTACTAGGGTCCATCTAATCGACTGCCCCTCCTCCCCCAAAATTTCAGGCCTTGTGCCTAGAGTAGAAAATATTATTAAAGACAGCGAGTTGGCAGAACCGTTAGCACGCCGGGCAAAATGCTTAGCTGTATTTCACCCGTCTGTACGTTCTGAGTTCAAATTCAGCCGAGGTCGACTTTGTCTTTCATCTTTCCGAGGTCGATGAAATAAGTACCAGCTGAGCACTGGGGTCGATGTAATCGACTAATCCCCCTCCCCCAAAAATTTCAGGCCATGTGCCTATAGTAGAAAGTATTATTATTATCATCGTTATTATTAAAGACGGCGAGCTTGAAGAATCGTTAGCACGTCAGGTGAAATACTTATCGGAATTTCGTCTGTCGCTACGTTCTGAGTTAAAATTCCACCGAGGTCGATTTTGCCTTTCATCCTTTCGAGGGCGATGAAATAGTTCTAGTTACGCACTGGGATCGATGTGATCGACTTATCCCCTCACCCAAAATTTCAGACCTTGTGCTTATAGTAGAAAGTATTATTATTATTGTTGTTGTTGTTGTTGTTGTTGTTGTTATGCAGATTACAAATTTATACAAATACCAACAAGAAAATAATTTTTATACCAGCGGTCAAGATTAATCAGTGTTCAATTTACAGAAAGGAAATGGTCTAGATGCAGTTTTAGCCACTGTCCACTTTTTAGTGTGGTTATGGTCATGATCTTATATTTGTACGATTGGTACAGTATAACCAGCCTTGGTAACGATTTATTACACTGTTCCTCTAGGTTTAGTACCGAGAATACTCGCTGTAGTTCTGTTTAGTTATGTATTTGACGTGTTAACTTGTGCACTGCGTTTTGGAGTCGTCCTTGTTTTGTAGGTTGTGTGGTAAAGAATTACAAATAACAAGATCAGTACTATTCCATAAACTGCCTATGATAAAGACTAGATGAAAAAATAAAAGTGCCCCAGTGGAGTGAGTTGCTATCCAGTCATTCGATTTATTAGAAAAATAGGCGAATTTCCCTCAAATTACATTCTACTGTCTTAAACGGAAGGAAGGGGACATTGTAAAATATATTCTTAGAGGCACTGTTCCTGAAAATATGACAGTGTTGCAACAGCTGGAACTCTTTTGATCAGCTCTATCAAGGCAACTCGTAAGTAACGAGAGAAAATTAGACAACTAGGGGACAGTACCGTCTTAAGGCATGGGCATAAGAGACAATCACCAAAGTGGGAACCAAGAGTGAAGGGATCCAATGCTAATCTAGGTATGCTGTGGTTGTGTGTGTAGGGTCTCCAGTGCATTGCTTTGATCGGGAAGCAGGGGGTATAATGCTTTCAAGACGGCCTTACAATGGAGTTACACCGTAGTCAATAGACGTACCAAAAACTGCGGCTAAGTTTCCTCCAATCACACCTAATCGTCTTAGAAAAGAAGGACAGATTGTCATTGATGCACTGTGCTAGGGGAAAAGACACAATGGCCATAGATGGAACGCCTTCCCTCGTAGGGATGCTCAATGAAAGCTGATCGGAGTGGGTGAGGTGGGGTGAGGTGGAAGCACAAAATAATAACAATAAAAAGAGAGCCTCTACGTGGCTACTCGGACCTACTTGAAATAGCAGCCAAATCTCTCAGCCCCACACTTCCATTGTCCTGTCTTAGAAAAGAACATGTTGAAAAGCATGTTCTTGGATTCTCTGTACGCACTCACACACACACACACACACACACACAATCAGAGAGATGGCCATAGATGGAATGCCTTTGATAATAGATTTGCTCGATCAAAGCTGGCCTGGATCTAAACAACAACAACAACAAAAATAACAATGACTCTCGAAATATAGGGATTTTAGAATTCGCTTTTTTGGTACAATTAAGTTTTTACGTGCGAATAAATAAGTTTGCAACTATGGGAAGCTGCAGTGACTTGGCGTCAGTTGTCTTCTCCTTTTTATAGAATTTTCTTTGCTTTTTCTAAAGTAGTTTTAAATCGGGGTCTGCACTTTTGATGTGTCAATATCCGTCTATTACAAACAGGAAACTGTTGTTGTTGTTGTTTAGACCCAAGTCAAACTTGATCGAGCAAATCTGTGATCAAAGACATTCCAGTCATCATGACTATCTTGTTTATATTTACACACACACACACACATATAACGTTGCCCAGCGTGATTTTTTAGGGACAGTCGGGTTTGATTTGAGGGAGGTTCGCCTGCTATTTCAAGCAGTAACGACTGAAGAATTTCTAGCTATTGATCTTGGAGGTCTCATTACTGGATAATAAAAGTATTGATCTTGTACAATGATGGGATGGTGTTAGATTATTTGTAGAGAGCAAACAAGGACAGGAAGCTCGGTTTTGTGCTAGCCTGGGTCTCATTGAACCCTCGATTGTATGTGATGTACGATACGAGACGGTAACTTGGCCGAGACGGTAGAGCGTCGGATAGATAGCTTTGCGATATTTTACTCTGCGTCAGGGGTTAAAATCCCACTGAGTTCAACATTGCATTTCATCCTTTCAGAGTCGATAAATGCAGTATCTTTCTTTTTTTCAAGCAAAAACCGACTATGGTCAGGTCCAAAAAAGTGAAGCGGTCCGTCCAAAAATACCTAAGGCACATCGTGTGCCATGACGGCGCCTCTGACTCTATCAGGAGTTGAGAGCACGAAACCAAAGTGAAGCCAACTGCAGTATACTATATTACAATGCTTCTCTAACTTCAACTATCGCACTCTTTCTTTTACAATTTTAACAAATCCTCTCTTAAAAATGAACAAAGTTATATACTCAACAAAAATTGCTGACCACGGGTTGATCGCCATTAGACTTGCACATAAGTCATTTCTTTAATCAAGTACTGACAAGACGGTGAACTGGCTGACTCGTTACCGCATTGGACAAACTACTTAACGGTATTTTGTCCATCTTTATGTTTTGAGTTCAAATTCCGCTGACGTTGCCTTTCATTTTTTCGGGGGTCAATAAAATAAGTAAACTGTTGAATACTCGGGTCAATGTAATCGACATAGCTCTTCCCCCGAAATTGCTGGACCTGTGCCAAAATCTGAAACCATTAATTAGGCAATCTTACGGCTGCGAGCTGTCAGAATCGTAATCGCACCGGAGAAAATGCTTAGAGATGTTTCGTTCCTTTTTTATGTTCTGAGCTGAAATTCCGCCGAGGTCGACTTTGCCTTTCATCCTTTTGGAATGGATAAATTAAATATTAGTCAAGCACTGAGGTCAATGCAATCATCTTTCGCCCTTCTCCAAAATTTCAGGATTAATTGAGCAGTGTCAACGCGGTGACCTGGTTGAATCGTTAGAGGATCTGAAAAAATGTTTTGCGGCATTTCTTCCTGCTCCTTACGTTCAAATTCCGCCGAAGTCGACTTTGCCATTCATTCTTTCGGGTTCGATAAAATAAGTAGCAATTGAACATTGGACGATATGGTCGATATAAAACTGCTGGCCTTGTGCCAAAAGTTGACTTCAATATAATGGCTATGTCAGAATAACATTTTCGACTAATTAATATTGGTTTCTAATTTTGGCACAAGGCCAGCAATTGCGAGTAAAGGGTAAGTTAATTACATTCGACCCCAATACATGACCCCAATATATCGACGTTGAAAGCATGAAAGGCAAAGTTGACCTCTGCAGAATTTGAACTCAGAACGCAAAGACGGACGAAATAACGCTAAGCATTTTTTTGCCCGCCGTACTTATGATTCTGCCAGCTCACCACCTTATTTCGGCCAATTAATGTTGATTTAAACTTTTAGCACAATACCAGTAATTCCGGAGAATAAAACAAAACATGAAAGATTGTTTATATCTAGTCACTCAATCTTACGTATGTTTGATGGTATTTCGTCTGCCGTTACGTTCTGAGTTCAAATTCCGCCGAGGTCGACTTTGCCTTTCATCTTTTTGGGTTCGATAAATTAAGTACCAGTGACACACTGGGGTCGATGTAATCGACTAGCCCACTCCGCCACAATTTAAGGCCTTGTACCTATAGTAGAAAGTATTATTATTTAGCAGCGAGTCGGCAGAATCGTTAGCATATCAGACACACGTTCTGAGTTCAAATGTCACCGAAATGAAATTTGTCTTCATTCTTTCTGCATTCGGGGTCGATGAAATAAGTACAACTTCATCTCTGGGTTCGATGAAATCAACTAGCCTATAGTAGAAACGATTATTATCATTATATATATATATATATAGTAAATGAGTATATGCATATATACGTACAGGTATGTGCATACCGACATCCACCTGTATGTATAGGTGCATATCTGGGTACAGGACATATATATG
>NC_068981.1:53873493-53891294 GCF_001194135.2 Octopus bimaculoides | reverse complement strand
AAAGAGAGGAAAAACGAGGGGGAAAAAAGAGATACGTAGTAGTAACAGAGGAAGAACGAGAGGGGTAAAGCGAGATACGTAGTAGTACAGAGGAAGAACGGGGGGAGAGGAAAGAGAAAGAGATAGAGTAGCGTCGGAGGATATGAGTTACGAAAACTACTTACATTTGGAAGATGCTGCGTTCAATCATGTAAAAACAAATAGTAAATGAGTATATGCATATATACGTACAGGTATGTGCATACCGACATCCACCTGTATGTATAGGTGCATATCTGGGTACAGGACATATATATGTATGTATGTATATATATATGTATGTGTGTGACGGACTTTCACACAGTTTCTGTCTCCGAAATTTAACCCACGAGGTATTGGTTGGCCCGGGGTTATTGTAGAAAACACTTACTCAAGATGCCGCGCAGTGGAACTGAACCAGGAACCCAATGTTTGTAAGCGAACTTCTTACCATACAACCATGGTACTAGTTCCATTTGCAGTTTGAACATAACAATAAGACATGGACAATGAAATCGGTCTAAATTCTATTCGTTGTAGCAATAGAATTGGTGAAACATGAAACGTCATTTTCTGAAGTTTCAAGAATAATTTGCTAAGCTGTCGTACGATTCAAATATTGATCACGAATTTTGAAAAACAAATTCTAACAGTTTTTTTTGTTTTTTTTTGAATAGTTGAAAGGGAAATCAGAATTTCTAACACTAACTGAATTAGCAATGGCAGCTCTTCTACTTAATTTATGTGGCAATAAAGATAAAATACTGCTCAACTGTTAAGAACATAGAAATTCTCTTCCGAATATCACTGACAAATATCAAAGGCACTGATGTATTGTGTTGAAACAAACACACCTATTCTACTAAGGATATCCATAAAATATATCTTTTGTTTATTAAATGATAGTTATCTGTCAGTGGATGGAGTACTTTTTTTTTTGTTGATCCTACCTATAATGAAACAGTAAACTGTATGTATGTATGTATGTATGTACGTATGTATGTATGTATGTATGTATGCATGCATGCATTTGTGTAAAAGCAGAGCGGACGAATAGAAACAGAAAGAAGTACAAGTAACGAACATGAAATTCTCTATAGACTGATAAATCAGTTGCCTACATCATGGTGATACAGCAACAAATTCTGATCAACCTCACTACACTAGTGTTTCTATGGCATTGTATGAATTCCATATTGATTGCGTTAGAAAATATCCTTATTATTTGTATGTATGAACGTACGTACGTATTTCTAAGGGTATAGATAGATTGAAAGGAAATAAATGTACTATTTCTATCGGCATGCATGCTGGGTAAAATAATAAGCGTAAAATCACTGTAATGGCTTGAGTCTGTAAACTGTTATCAGAATTGCTGAAGATAACAAAGCGGTCAAATTAAGCGAGTTGCAATCACGTAAAAAGATCTCTGATACTAAGTAATGTTACTAATAAACATAATTTATTTTTACGAGACACTAGACTCCCATTTTTTCTAAAGAAAAGATATATTTGATATCAAGACAGTAGTATTTTATTGGCACTTAGAGGAATGAAAAGCCAACCAAATATTATACAAAGTAATCTATTACGAAACTTTAAGCATGGTTTGAATGGAATAAAAAATTTTACCGACTATTACTCAGAGACTCATGGAGACACAGTACACTGAATAACACTATGATCTACGGACATGTTATGAAACTGAGAAAATGACAATTTTTGCTAAAAACAGAAAGTGAAAGCCAGATATCAATCTATACAATTTGGATGGAAAAGTTCTTCATATTTATAATGTGCACTACATTAACTAAGTTGGGATGGCTAAGAATGCATTAGAAAAACAATAAGTAGGCACTTTCATATGGATTACTGAAGGCCTATATGTGTTGTTGCCTTGGCATAGTGGTTAGCATGGCGATACGGTTAATCACAGATATGGTTTACGATTCTCGTAGCCGATGTTTTTATAGGTGCAAATATAAACTCCCTTCACAACCACGTGATTTGGGGTCCAATGCCACTGTGCGGCACCTTGAGCAAGTGTCTGCTACTATAGACCTTGGCTGACCAGTAACTTGTGAGTGGATTTGGAAGACGGAAACTAAGCAGAAGTCCGTTGTGGACGTGCATTTGTAATTGCATGTCCATATTTGGTTTCTACAACTTAACCGGTGTCTGTTTGTTTATGTCTCTGTAACTTAGCGGTTCTCCAGAGGCGATAGAATAAATATTAGATTTAAAACCAAGCATTGGGGTCGATTTGATCGAGTAATCCCTTCAAGATGGTGCCCCAGCATAGTCGCGATCTAATGACTGCAACAAGTAAAAGAGTAAAAGAACATGAAGGTAGTCAATTAGAAGCTTTTATAGAAACAATTCCTAGATTCAATGTAGGAGCTGAGGAGAAGAAAAAAATTAACCTAGTAGCATCCCAGAATTAGATTCCAAGTACACATAAACGTTTAGGAATAGATACAGTAACAAAAATAATATACACAAATGAATGATAAAAAAAACTATATCGTACAATGTGAGCAGAGTAATTCACATATTCACATAAGCACAGAGAGTGGAGCAGAGAGAGAGAGAGAGAGAGAGAGAGAGAGAGAGAGAGAGAGAGAGCGGGGGTGGGGGGTTAACAATTTCAATAACCCTGATGGGTCTAGATTGAGGTTGATTCGTGGCCTGCTGAGATGAGGTCATAGAAGAATGAATGAGTTTTTCGGCTCACTCTCCATACATAACTATAAAAATCTGCTCATAAGCAAATGCTGAAGCTTTTACGTGGTCCCTCGATCTGCTATTCACAGCAGCCAAATATCCCTTTTCCCTAAACCTATTTTTCCATGCCAACCAATTTGTGCACTTACGCTTCTTTGAACCTTTCTTGTCACTAATTCAGCAAGTGCAGTGAAGTATATGCCTTGCTGAAGAGGATATGATAAGATCGAAATATATGAGGAATTACTTCCTGTTCTTTTTTGAAATAATAAAAATATTATTAGCTATTTACTAATATTTCCCCCTTGACTCAACATAATTTCTAATTAGTTTTAAACATCAACTTTACAGTTGCAGTCATGCTGGGGCACCACTTTGAAGAAATTTTAGCCAAACAAATTGACCCAAGTACTTTTTTTATTTCTTATTTAAACCCTGTAATTATTCTATCACTCTCTTTTGTGAACCGTTAAGTTACGGGTATGTAAATATACCAACACCGATTATCAAGCAGTGGTGGGGAACACACACACAAACACATATATTTATATATATACATACATATGATAAGTTTCTTTCAACTTCCGTTTACCAATCCCACTCACAAGGCTTTGGTCAGCATGAAGCTACAGTAGAAGACACTTGCCCAAGGTGCCACACAGTGGGTGAACCCAGAACTATATATGGTTGGGAAGCAAGCTTCTTACCATACAGCCACAGTTTGAGAAATTAAAAACAAAAAAAATTGTTATATCTGCAAATGGGGTTGGCAAAGTTAATGATGAGAAATGCACTTGAAACTACACAATTCAGTGTCCCTTAATCCACAGATTTCAAGAATAGTGAAGAATGAAAACATTTTCCAAGTGTTAATACTCTTTTCCACTTATATACTCCATACAAAGAATAGTGATAAGTAAACTTACTCTCACCAACTACACACTATTCTCCACACCAAGCAGATAAGTTCACAGCTGTTGAGCTTCAGTATTCAGTTAGCTTTCTGCTGTCTCTTCTTTTTTCAAATAAGTAAATAAATAAATAAAAAGTTTTTTTTTTCTCTTTTGCTTAAAAGCCAACCAAAACGGAATTCTTCAACAATTTGGGGAAGGAGATAAGGTCAATGGATTCCATTTTTCTGAGTGAAATGTGATAGTAGTAAAGAGAAAGACCAAAAGATAACAGTTAGAGGATGGTTGAATGGTCCTTAAGAAAAACAGCACTTCACTTGAAATCTGCCTCACCACCCCTGTTTGTCTTCAGCCGCGAAGACAGGTGCTTATAAAACTCTCTCTCCCTCTCTCTCTTGCCTACTTCATCACATTACACAAATGCTATAGTGATCCAAAATACTCATCATTTTCTTTCAACCTCTGTACATTGAAATGCTCATCATTCTCTTTTCCATTTATTCCTGGTTTCACATCCCACTCATATTTTCTTTCATTTTGTGGTTTTATAAAGCAATTTCATTTTTTTAAAACCTACCTTCTCTTCATCTCCATTCATGTTCTGTGTTTTTCACGTTTGTTGTTTATGTAAATTTTTTTTAATGCTTATTTCACCCTCTTCCTAATACATTTTTTCCTTTCTAGCTTCCTCTATTAATTTTTCCATCCATTCATCCATCCATCCATCTAGCTATCTCTAGGTTCTCTCACGTTTATCTTAAAAAAAACAAAAAAACTTCTACCATTACCCACACCTGCTATCCTCTTTCAATTCGTTCACGCATAAAATTCTCTTTTCTTTTTTCCATTAGGCCAATAATAATGTGTTTATTACTATAGTTTCCATATCTTACATTTTTACTCCCTCATTGAATCTTTCTTCTGTTAATCTCTTTAAATTGATGCAACTATTTGTATATTCCTGTGTTTAGACTTTTTTTTTTTATTCTGGTTTTATTTCTTGATCTTTCTAAACAATGTTTTTTTTTCCCTAAGATGTTTAAAATTTATTTATTATTCGCTTGCAGAAGGTGGGATTCAATATTGTACAGAGCAGAATAATTTAAGAATAGCAATTATCTGTGTGTGTGTGTGTGTTGTCCCACCTATCCATCTGGAGTTTGTGCATACCATGGATAGTAAAATAGCAAGTAAGCATATTTGTATATACTACGCCATCTGCTTCTCAGCTAGTTGTATAAAAAAAAAAAAAATTAAGAAAACCACAAGTTTAATTTGTAAACAATGTGTGTGTGTGTGTAAAACTTTCTTACTCTTTTAGTTGTAAATAAAGTAGGGAAATATTTTTCTCAAAAAATCATTTATCATTTTTTCCCCCTATAGTAATGTTTTTCATAACTTGTAGGTCAGAGAGAGAGAGAGAGAGAGAGCATTTATAGGAGATTAGGATATTTGGACTGCCGTTCAAGTTATTTGAGCTGATATTAAAGTAAAGATGTGCTCATGATTCAATCGTCTCATATGAACCAAATGATATGGTTGATCTGTATGTGACTCCACGTGTTCATGAAAGATATCACCCCTCTTACAAAAACTACATTTGTTATGTGAATGAGAAACTTGAGAAATATGATTCAGCAGGAACTTCTACATGATCGACCAAACTGTTGAAATAGCAGCCAAATTTGACTCTCTAATCACACCCTACACACACACACACACACATGTATATATGGTTGAAGTCAACTGGTGACTGACTAAAGACTACTTCCTAAACTCAGTCCATGCAAATATTCTGAAAGTTCAAGAAGTTCCTGTGTATGAATATATTTTGAGTGGCTAAAGTGTTGCACAACACTGAACTCACTTTTCAGCACAATCAGCTATAAAACCAATGGTTTGACAGAGGCTGACACAACCAGAAACCAACTGCACTTCAGGTTTCTTTTTTTTAAACACGAGTTTACCTTCTAGAACAGGGGTTGGGGAACTTTTTAACCAATTACCCCAAAATATATTTATTTATGCTGACATTACTCTCGAGTTGAAATGAAGAACATCATAGATTCTTTGAATTCAAAAGGTGTATTAAATCTATTTATATAGATTATAAATATATTATAAATATAAATATAAAAGTATTGCCAGAAGAAAAATTTCTGTTGTAACAAGGAACATATTTTTTATATAATTTTACTTATGTCTAATGAGTCCTTATTACCTACAAAAATTCATTTTTACTCCACTTGGGGTAATTTACCCCTGTTCGCTGACCCCTGGTCTAGAAGGAAGTTCTAACAAGAACTAGGGACCATGACAGATGCTACTACTCTGGTTCAGAGTAGACTGGGAACAATAGTGACCAAGGGGTGATTCTATGCTCCTTAAAATAGTTTTTAGTGAAACCTCACTACTGGAGGCAGTTTGAAGTCAAACACAGGGTTTATCTATAGATACACACGTGTGTGTTTGTGTCTTCTTGTCTTGACATCTCATTATAGTTGTAAACAAGCGTCATCCTCATACAAGTGATGTTCCTTGTTTGCAATGTTTTGTGGAGACATGTCTGTCCATGGACGAACAATACCTTGCTAGTGTGGCTCTTGGCCTTGCCAGTTCCTGTCAAGCTGTCTAACTCCATTTAACATCCATTTTCCATATCAGCATGGAAAATGGATGTTAAATGTTGATGATGATGATGATGATGAATGTCCACCGAGATTGTAAATAGCCGCCAGGCTATTTTAGAATCCATTGCATGCAATTGAGGCAGTATTAAATTAAAATAGCCATCTATTTATTAAAACACTGGATTTATATTCATCCCAGCAGCTACTTGCAATACTAGTGAACATGCTATTCACTGTTTCCTATATTAGAGGTGACAAATCTCTTCAAAGCATGTGGCAGGCTGCAAATATACTAAATTGATAAAGCCTAAAATGCTGCCAGAGTGAATTTTCACCTCCTTCCAATATATAGTATATTTTTAAACATAGCACTTCTATAAAATTTTTTATTTCACATGAAAGAAAGAAACTCTCAGAACCTTGCCTGTCATTTGTGTAGATACACTAAGTATGATACACTGATGGCTGTTTCAATTCCATACTGCTTCAATTGTGTACACTGGATATATACATTCACCCCAGCAGCTACTTGCAATATCAGTGAGCATGTTATTTACTGTTTCCCATATCAGAGGCAACAAATCTGTCTGGTGTGTGGATGGCTGCAGGTATACATCACTGACAAAGCCAAAACAGATTGAAAAGCATCTTGCTTACTTGTTGGAAACTGCTGAGCTGGGGGGGGGGGGTTGTCTCCCAATATATATTGAGCTTTAAGTACATCACATCCATAAGAAATTTTATTTCAGATGAAAACCACAGTATTCTGCCTATCAATGGAGTGTATATATATTATGTATGTTACATAGATGGGTAATTTAATTAAATTAAATACTGCCTCAACTGCATACACCGAATATCATATTATTAACTTTGACATTATAGAATCAATTACTGAATGATAACAAACACTCATATGAGTTAATAATTCAAATGCAAACATCAACCTTTAGGGCATATAAGATTTTAGTTCATTCCCTCTTTAGCAAAAAAAAAAAGAAAAAAAAAAAAGAAAATCAGATACCAGTCAAAATAACTTCTGGACCACCCAGGAGAAAGCTGAACAAAAAAAGAAAAAAACCCTCAATTACTCCAGCCCCACAAAAAATAAATATGTAAACACAAATTGTTGTTGTTTTTAAATTTAAACAGCAACTACATACCTTCTTTCATTAAACACAAATTAGGTCAAAATTACTTGTTACTCAATTGTGGTTATTTGAAGATGACAATTAACTAATTCTTAATTATTATTTACAGTAGATAACCACCATGAACATTTATGAACTGGAAATTTTTGAGTTTGCATCTATTTCTCTGTTCCTATAATTAAGTGTCTGCTTATACATAAATAAAATTATGAATTTATGTTCACATATGTGACAAGCATGAGGTTGTTAGAGACAAGTGTGCATCTCTCTTTAAACATGTTTAAATGTCATCAACATCATCATCATTTAACGTCTGCTTTCCATGCTGGCATGGGTTACACAGTTTGACTGTTACTGATAAGCTGGAGAGCTGTTCCAGTCTGATTTGGCATGGTTTCTACAGCTGGATGCCTTTCCTAACACCAACCATTCCAAGAGTGTAATAGGTGCTTTTTATGTTCCACTAGCACAGGTGCCATTTACATGATACCACTATTGGCCACAACTACGACTTCATGGGTGCCATTTACATGACACTGGCAATGGGCACGACTATGGTTTCACTTGGCTTCACAAATCTTCTCAAGCACAGCATATTGCCATGATCTCAGTCACTTGTCATTGCCTCTGTGACACCCAGCATTTGAGGATCATGCCTCACCACCTCGTCCCTCACCTCAGTGAGGCCCAATGTTTGAGTATAAAAAAAAGGACTAAATAGCAAATGGCTCTATTAAACGTTTTATATTGTATTGTTATTATTATATCTTTTTTTAATAGTCTTTTTTTTAGTAATTTCATTTAATACATATAATTAAGACTTGTGGTCAGAATCTTTCACTTGGATTGTTTTTATAGTGTGTGTATATATATATAACTATTTAACATTAAACATTTGCAAACTAAAACCTGTTGAATAGTAATGTCATCAGCATTTTATATAAACCTTATGGTAAATGTGTTTTTGCAGACTAAAGTATTACATAACTAGGCATATTAAATAAATTATTTAAAATTAATATATTTAACTTAAGTACTTAACAATATGATATAAAGTGATACTTAAGTTATGAGCAAGAACTATTATTATGGTCTATAACATTTAAGTACTATCCTTTAATACTTACAAAGGTCAATGTCGCTGGAGGTTAACTAGTTATATAAATACAAAGAGCAAAAAGAGACTAGTAGCAAAGGTATTAGAACACTATCATGATTTTATATTCTATAGCTGGCAATGCTATGCATTTGCATATAACACTAAATTCTGTTTGCTTCAGTTTATTAAACTTGACATTAGGCACCACAGTTCTAGGAGTGCTACCTGAAATAATCTAACATCCTATCTGGATTTGACACTTATCTGTTTAATGCTACAAAAACCAAGATAAGTAACACCCACCTACCAGTTTGTTACACATTTTGTGAAAGGACCCATGACTTACAGCAGACAATTATTGCAGAAACATTTAACCTAAATCATTTCTTCTGTCTTAACTGGAATAACCAAGAGTACTGATTTCTTTTGAAAATATTAAGCAGTGACCTTGATTTGCTATGATACCATCACTTCAAATTAAAGCAGATCTTTATGTTGCACGTAACCATAACACAATTGCATTGACACAATTTTCTCAAGTTAGCATTTCTTTAACCCGAAATACGCTACCTTTGCTTCAAGCTATTTTTACAATAATGAAGAATTTAGTGAAGTAACTTTGTAATTATGAAGTTGAAGTTTGGGGTATAAATTGGCATGAACTTTTGATGAAAATTTTAAAATTTAGATCAGTTTAAAACAAGATGTTTGTGCCGTAAAACCATGGTCAAAATCAAGAAGATCTGTATCAAAAGAGTTAAACAGTTCTGGCATGAAATTCTGCTTCTGTCAGTATTTTTTGTATTATTGAGAAAGTTGAGATTCACTTGAGTTTTGATTCCTAACAAAATTATTCTCTCTCTCTCTCTCTCTATATATATATATATATGTGTGTGTGTGTGTGTGTATATAAAAAAAGCTTTAGCCTTTTATCACTTGGCATAAAGTCACCTTTCTCAATACTATATTTTTCAGTTGAAGGGTCTTGTCCTGCAAGTAGTTTGGCACCTCACTGGTGTCTGTGTCATGTTAAAAGTACCCACTACACTCTGGAAAGTGATTAGTGTTAGGAAGGGCATCTAGCTGGAGCTTGGCACAGACCTTTGGCATGCCAGCTCCTGTCAAACTGTCCAACTCGTGCCAGCATGGAAAATGAACAGATGTATTTGTAACAGAAATATCCTCTTATAGATAATGGTAAAGACTCATTCCATATGTTTAAAATCTAGCTTAGGAATTCTAGATTTAAAAAAGAAAAAAAGTACAACAATGACAACAAATGCAAAAATTGAATCTTGTAATTCAAATGCACAAGATCACCATTTTATGATTTAATTTTCTAATATAGCAGCCCCTTCCAAAAATTCCATACCTAGTCTGCTAAACAGTTTATCAACATTTTCTAGAAACATTTTATAGCTGCTCTTTTCTTTAAGACGAAGAGCTACTGTACTCTCTCTCCATCATATTCGCTGGTTCCGTTGTATCTTTCATCAACACACATTCTTCAGAGTGTATTTTCGTTTTTTTCTTTTCTATAGCCTTTAATATAAATTCTTAGGCTCTTCTACTCTTCCTGATGGAACAGGTGTGGTAAAAAGGCCTCAACAAGAAAGCATATCTACAAATCTGGCATTTTATTATTCCTGGGATAGCTGTTTATCATTTGCTGTTGAATAATTCTCAATAAAGCATGTGAAAAATAGCTGAAAACATTCCACTATTTTGCTATCTCAATTTTCTTGTCCAAAACATATATATGGCTGCAGAAAATGTCAGATAATGGTTCCTGTAGATTCATTGAAAATTATAGCATCAGGTTTCAGTTTGAAAACCTGATGTAAGAAGATATATTATGGAGTAAAAACTTTTCTTTCAGAAAGGTCACATTTAGTCATGCTACTAAAGCAAAGTATCAAACCATTTCAAATACGCAATCACAGGACTGAAGCTACTAATCACCTAATGAACATAATTATTTCTTTCACCTACTCGAGAAATACTCAGGAAACAACCAACAACCTGATCTATCTTATATAATACCATATAATTAGGGAAGACAACACTCCTAGAGAATATTGATATATTGTCTGATAGCAACAAGATGCCACTTGATCACATTCTAACAGGCAATAATGTTTTGTGTATTAAGCTGTAAATTTCTGTAAAAGACAACCAATTTTCATAAAGTACATTTAGATATGAAATTTCCTATAAAATACAATGTTAAAAGACTTATTAGTGAAAATTTTCTTACAACAGATTTTTGATTACATTTTTGTCTCTGATAATTAAGCTTGCTGAGAAAAATGAAGCTTTGGATTTCAGTAGTTATTTTCTTAAAGCACTAACCATCATAATAAATTTGGTCTGTTTAAAAGCTTGCTTCTCATCAGTGTAAACCATTCAAACACTCATACATATATAAAACGGCTGTATAAATGATGATTGATTGGTTGATTTCGCTAGTTACATTTTACATTTTGTAGATAGATAGATAGATAGATAGAGAGAAAGAAAGAGAGAGAGAGAGAGAGAGTAAAGGAGAGATAGATTTAATATAAGAAGTTAAAGTTGGTAGGGAAACTGCAATTTTGTGGTAGGGGGATGGTAAAGATGACAAAAGTTACATAGTCAATGGATGCCAAATACATTATACATGCTTACACACACACATATCCACATGCATAGTGATGAGTAGAAGGATAAAAGTGACAAGCAGCTGGTGGGAGGGGGGAGGATAAAGAAGCAGTAGGCTTACAAAACCATATATCATCATCATCATCACTATTTAATGTCTGAGGTCTGGAAAGCCAGCGGCTGCACCAGGCTCCAATCTGATCTGGCAAGGTTTCTACAGTTGGATGCCCTTCCTAACGCCAACCACTCCAAGAGTGTAGTGGGTGTTTTTAATGGGCCACTGGCACAGGAGCCAGTCAGGCAAGCCTGTCATCGATCATGTTTGGATAGTGTTATTTTACATGCCACCAGCACGAGAGCCAGTCAGGGGGCACTGGCATTGCCCACGTTCGAATGGTGCTTTTTATGTGCCACTGACATGGGAGCCAGTCAGGGGGCACTGGTTACATCTACGATTTTGGTTTTACTTGACTCAACAGGTCTTCTCAAGTATATTATATCACCCAATGCATCAAGGGTACTTTTAAATGGGCTGGACATGAAACACTGGCATTTGGCCATGGCTGCGATCTCACTTTAGTTGCTGGGTCTTCTCAATCATAGCATATCTCCAAAGGTCTCAGTCTCCTGTCATTGCCTCTGTGAGGCCCAACGTTCGAAGGTCATGCTTCAACATCTCATCCCATGTCTCTTCCTGGGTCTACCTCTTCCACAGGCTTCTTCCATAGTTCAAATTTATAGAAAAACAAAGACAGGTGTAGGAACAACAAGCAAGGGTATTAGTTTGACACTTTGGAAAAATGGAAAATATTTTTACGTTTGGAGCCTATGCTCTTCAATAAAAAGGTATAAAGAGGAAATAAATAGAGAGAGAATGAAAAAAAATGTGCTGTGTTCAGTGGTCCAATTGAAGCAATATTAAATTAAAATAGCCAACTATGTATTATACTTATTGTAGAAACACTATTGATAGGCCTGTTACTGCAGTATTTATCCTGAAATAATATTTCTTATGAATATGTTGTGTTAAAAACACAATAAACATCAGAAGGAAAGGAAAATCGGTTCAACAGTAGCCAGTGAGAATACCTGATGCATATAGACCTTTCCAATGATGTGCACTCAGAGCTAGTCACATGCCTGTATGAAAATTCATTACTTCTGATATAGTAAACAGTAAATTAAAGTCTCACTGGATGTTGTGAATAACCATCAACTTAATAAAAGTCCACTAGATGTAATTGAGGCATTATTAAATTAAAATAACCGTTTATGTTGTCAACATTTAATGTATATACATGGCTGATAGGCCAGTTACTGTGATAGTTGTTTGGAAATAACGTAGATATGCTGTGTTAAAAACAATAAATATTGGAGGGAAATAAAAAATCATCCCAGCAGCAAAGCAATTTAATTAATCATTCTTTTATTTTAATTACTAAATTTTGTTTAGTATATTGTATTTATATAATTCATCCTTTTTTAAGTTCAAAGAGAAAAAAGCTATAAAAAAAAACTCATGAAAAGCACAAAACAATGTGTATGTGTGTACAAATCACTCTTATATATTATAATGCATTATAAGAAAAATAAATGCAAATAATAAAATATAACAACTCAATCAAAATCTCTATTTAAATGATTTTTTATTAAAACAAAAAATGCTTAATCAACAAAGTGAAAGAGCACAGGTTTAGTAAAATAGACACTGGTGTTTTTTACTTTGATATTCCCAAGTGATTGGCATCATATCAACAATGGTTGCCATACGTGACTGGCTCAGTCATCTTGTGGTACATTAAACACACCAGATCCTTAGCCCGTACAGTAATTACTCAGGTGGCCAATTTGAAATATGCCAAAAGAAGGTGAATAGACAAGTTGCAGATGGACTGAGAGCAATGATCAGATGAAACTGTAAGAGATTCAAAAATTAAAATCAGTTTTATATTCCTAGATCATATACATATAGCTTGATCTTACCATAATCTCCAAAGTGGTTACCTGATTCAGAAATATACAAAATGAAATAATAAATACAAATAAATAAAAGCATTTAAATGGAGCAGCAGTCAAGTACTGGCTAGAGTCATTGTTATCAACTAATGCTCTCCTTGCAAAAATTGTTGTATCCAAAGTAGAAACTACTACTACTACTACTACTACTACACCAAAATAACCGCCACCGCTACCACCGCCACCAACAACAATTCTGGGAGAAATAACATAAGCACCAATCATGTGCTCAGGTTAATTTGATAAACAATATCCCTTCTCTAAAAACATGAAGCTTTTTGTCAGTATAGATTATTGTCCTCATCATTGTATGGGATACATGGAATATGCATCCTTGTTTTCTTTTTCAACTACACTGTCATTATTATGCTATTACTTTTAGAGAAAGCTTCATCATCAGATGTCTCCATAACACTCAGGTTTATGTTTGATAATTACATTATAATCATTGTTATTATATCAACATTGGTTTCACTGACATGAATTGCATTGACAGATTACTGAGACAGGATAAAAAGACCCCCCAACAAATGGACACAAAATCCATTAGATTTACAATTAAACATTATGACAACTTGGTCATTAACTACATAATTTATTTCTTCTAATATCTGTTTTTGATACAATTAGCAAAATTTATGTGCTGATGCCACACAAAAAAAATACACTGTAAAATGGTTGACATTAGGAGGGGCATCCAGCCATAGAAACCATACCGAACAGACAATTGGAGCCTGGTGCAGCTCTCCAGCTTGTCAGTTCCCATCAAACCATCCAATCCATGGCAGCATGGAAAATGGATGTTAAAGGATGATGACAATGATTATGATTATGATGATGATGATAAATTAAAAGGCAAGAGATGAAATATACCTTATGAAAAAGCTCTGTTTGTTGACTGGGTTCCTTACTGTCTCCAACTATGAAATAAATAAAAAAAGAATGTATCAGCAAAATGAAATTAAATGCGTAATAAGTTGACAAGTATAAGGGAACCTAGAAAGCAACAAAATATGTAAAAATTATCAATTTAGGTTAGAGATGATGCTGTCTGAGAAAAATTATCACCATAAAAGATAGGGCAGAAATTTTCCTGTAAGGAGATTCTCTCATTAGGAACAATATTTTGGCTGCAAATTCTGAAGAGAAAAAGTTGGTTTAATGTTTCCAAGCAACCACATATTTAAATAAAATGAGAACACAAATATAAAAGTAGATAATAATCACAATAACCCCATGTATATAGGGTAAATCATTGCAAGTACATTTCTATTCTAGTGTTCATTCATAACCATGGCTTAAAGCTACCTTGCAAAAACCTCCAATAAAAAAAATCTGATGGAGTAGGCTCACTTCATTTCTTTCCAGTCTTCTCAAAACCTCTGCATTCAAGGCTCATGTCTCACTGTCATGCAACATTGTAGTTCCAACACAAGCATCATATAACCTGCCTAGCTCTCTGAGGGAAAAGACCTTTGTGGTCAGCAGCAAGCAGCAGAAGCTCACTGAACTTTTTCCAACTTGTTCTTACTCTAGTTATTATGTTTTCAGAACAACCACCTCCTCTGTTGATTACATCTAGGTAACAAAAGCTAACAATTTCTATTGAGCCATCCAGGAATCAATTCTAGGTATAGCTTCCATGCCAATATTTTCCTAATTCAACTAAAAATTCATCTATGAGAACAAGATCACCAACATATAGGAGCTTACATAGACAACCAGTTTTAAACTCATTTGTGATGGCCTGCAGGACTATGATGAATAGGAGGTGACTGGGGACTGAATCTTGATGGACTATTATCTTTATACTAAATTTGTCACTGAAATCACTGTTCATTCTTATTTTACTTACTGCATCTTTGTATATAAATTGTATGGCTTCTATGAGCGATTTGCCTATATCTGGTTTTCTTGATGACCACCAAATTACTGAGTGTGACATCCTCTCAAATGCCTTTGGATATTAAAGGATAATGATGATGGTGATGATGATGTATATGTGTGTGTATATATTACATAGTTTAAAAGTAGAACAAATTGGTTTTCCATAAGGATGAGAAGTCTGTTCGGCAATTCACATTGCCAAAGTAGGCCATCACTAGTTTTCTCTGATCCTGCTGTTTATTTTATATACATACAGATATTTACATAAACACACATATATGACCATCTAATTAATGTTATATAAATTCCAATTAAAGACTCTTGTCTCTGGGTTAGACATCAGCTCTTTTTTTTAAATTTGAAAAATAAAAGTGAAATCAAAATTGTGATTGAACCAAATTCGATGACTGGCACCTGTGCCAGTGGAGCGCTAAGAGCACCGTCCGAGCATGATCATTGCCAGAGCAGCTGTCTGGCTTCCGTGCCAGTGGCAGCACCGTTTGAGTGTGATTGTTACCAGCGTCGCCTTACTGGCACTAGTGCTGGTGACACGTAAAAAACACCATTTTGAGCGTGGCTGTTGCCAGTACTGCCTGACTGGCCCTCGTGCTGGTGGCACGTAAAAGCACCCACTATACTCTCAGAATGGTTGGCGTTAAGAAGGGCATCCAGCTGTAGAAACTTTGCCAGATCAGATTGGAGCCTGGTGCAGCCTTCTGGTTCGCCAGTCCTCAGTCAAATCGTCCAACCCATGGAAGGCGGACATTAAACGATGATGATGATGAAAACCAGAAATTATACCATACACACACACATGGTTTTATATGTAACATTATTTACAAATTAAAATAAAAAATATGATAGCTTGTCTTATTAATGAAGTGAAAATAAACTTCTTATCAAGGTCAAGGTTTTAGATTTAGAGATAATAGACTCATTCTCTTATGTAAAATATTCAGCTAATAATGTATGTTTTTTCAAACAGTAACAGCAGTCAAAATACTAGTAAAAGCTCAACTTTCAAAAGAATCAACTGTAGAGTTTGCAGGGTTTTAACATTCAGAACTGGTCAATAGATCTGTATCAGTAAAAATAAAAAAGGCAAGTATAAATGAGATGTAGAATGAGCAGAGATAACTTTGTGTGTATGTGTATGTGATAAAGTGGCATAGTGCAACAATGACAACAGACAGGCAAAGAGAGATTGTGTAATATGTATTAAAGAGAGAAAATAAGTTACAAGAAGACTGAAGAGAGCAGAAGAGGAGGGAATAGAGAAAAATTATAAAGAAAAAAAAAGAGGGAAATTAAATGAATAAAGAGGAAATAGAAATTGAAAGAAACAAATTATTGAAAGAATCAATATGTATGCATGTGTGATAAGTGTACATGTGCAAGTGTATGCGATTATGTGTATGTTATAATGTGACTGTGAAAATCTATATGGTTGGTCATCTATGTAAATGGATGTATGTAAATGTAGAAGTATGTTATTCTATGTGTATATGCTTATATAAACGTACATAAATGTGGAGCATACATGGTTGTGTGTGTGTGTGTACATACATTGTGAGAACATGTATCATTGTGTATGTGTGTATGTATATAGATATATGTAAATGTGTAAGTATATAGTTGTGTGCATGAGTAAGTGTACAAGGAAGTATGTAAATGTGAAAATATACACAGTCATGCATGTATGTGCAAGCTCTATGAAACAGAAGAAACACCTGGCCAACATTTCATAAGGCTAACAGCCCATTATGCACTATTAGGTAATAGCTAAATAACTGTGAATAATGGCGCAGATATTTTATATTACAATAGAGAAAAGCCACTAGTGCCAACTGATCTTTCACATATCTACAGTTACACAATCTCCTTCATTTTCTCACCTTCCTCTCTTCACTCCCACCCCATCTCTCTCTCTCGATTCGCATATAGGTATGCATGCAGACGCACGATTTATTTTAATCACACAAAAAAAAGATAAAAAGATTGGAAATGAAATCTAGTTTTCTGGTTGAGCGCATTGTAGAGACATTGAAGAATGTGATGGACTTAAAGACAATTCACAGCCAGGTGTAAATATGTGTGTGTTGATACAGGTGTTTATTCTATAGATATTAATTTGTAAGTAGGACGCTAGCTACTACAACTCTTTCAAATGCCCAAACTGGTTGGTTCATACCTAAATGTCACCCTGTTAACAAATTGACCTGAAAAGCAACAGGAGCCAATAGATCTGTCATCTGTGAGAGGCTGTCAGAAAATATAAAAGAAAGATAGAAAAGATAAAAGAATGTAGAAAAGTGCCTCACTTCCTTTAGATCAAACAGAAGTTTTAAAAATATACTTGCTTAACAACATGAGTTTTTATATTTTCACAAATATATATATATATATATATATATGAATATAATATGTGACAATCAGTTGGTTATCATAATAAAACTCAGAGTTTCGGATACCGGGGCTGAAGTCTGTTCCGGCATCTCATCAGTTATTAATACAAAACGCTATGAAAAAAAAAACTGTTGAATAAAGGGAAATTACTCCAATAGGCATGGTGAACGTAATACTTCATTCATAGAATCCACATATGCACACATATACACACACATACATGTACGCACACACATGTATGTATATATTTATATACATACTCACACACACGTGTACACATACATATAAACACATATACATATATATATATATGTCTACA
>NC_068981.1:53851073-53873030 GCF_001194135.2 Octopus bimaculoides | reverse complement strand
CATTCGTACACATGTATATTTGCACACACATATACATTAGGTATAGACTACATGTGTATAAGTTACACAATTATAATGAGTGAAAAATAATATACAGAAAAAATATATAAAGTAATAAAATATATATAAATATATAAGAGATGTTAAGACATATGAAAGGCTTGTACATAATATAAAAAGCAGGTTCTATCTGTGATCTTGGGGTAGGGATCCAAAAACATAGCAAATGTTTTGCTATATGTGGACATAGAATAAGTACAAAAGTAACAAACTTAAAAAATTAAATACTGGGGTTGATTTGTTCAACTAAAAATCCTTCAAGGTGGTGCCCCAACATAACCACAGTCATTGGACAGTGGCCAATTAAAAAATGAAAGATCCTTGGGAAGGAGCTTCTATGTGGTCACTTTGATTTGCTAGAAATGGTAGTCAAATTTTTTAAAAATCATACCACACCATCTTAAAGAAAGATTGCATAATGCAGAATTGGAACAGTGCTGAAAAAAAAACCCAACAAGCAAAAATAAAAAATAACAAAAAAGGCATAGCTAGAATGCTTTTGATCATAGTGTTGTCCAATCAAAGTCAATGTGCTGTTAAACAACAACAACAATACTTATAAAAACTGTTGCTTTCATATAAAAGATCAAAATTTCTATTTTACTTATTTGTTTGGAGATCCTCTGTTAAAATCAACTTCTTTAACTTTAAGAGCAAAAGTGTGATCATTATTTTAACAAGCTAGACTGGAATAAATAGCAGTACTTGTAATAAAACTTTTGTTAAAAAAAATGATATTATTATTTCAGCAATAATTATTTTAATCACTTAATCACAAAACTTCTGAGAGTGACACACAATATCTGTCTCTTACAATTAAATTTTCCGTTAGACACATGAAACAAATAAATGATGATCTGATAAAACTTCTTTAAGAAGAAAGAACATCTTTCTATGATATTATTAATTTCTCCACCCAACAAACAATAATAATCTTGCTTAAATAAATAGCTTTAATGAATGGTAAGGTGCTAATATTTCAATTACATTTCTGCTAACTCTTCTCAGTCACAGAGTAACTCAGTCTTTGAAGTGTAAAAGAAAAATATTTGACTTGAAGAAATCTTTGATCTGCATATTTTAAGGAATGACCAAGGAAGTGTGTGTGTGTGTGTGTGTGTGTGTGTGTGTGCAAGTGTGCATGAGCATATTGTATGTGTTGTTTAGGTTAGTCTTGAGCAAAATCTATGATCATCTGGATTATGTATTCTGGAGAAAAGACAGGATGGTTATAGCATTTCAGATGCGACCAGACTATCTCTTTTTGCCAGCATATTTGGTCAATGTGAGCATTGTTTAAGATGGTAAAATGTGGTTTGAGAAGAGACTTTGGCTGCAAGTGAGTCAAGTGACTCACAAAAGGAACCCTCATTAGATTGTGTGAGTGTGTGACACACACACACACACACACATATATACATAGATATTTCCTCGGCAGATTATCTAATCCAGTGTCCAATTTAACATCTTAGCTATTGGAAAATGCCTTTAGAGGAGAGCGCTTTGTTGCAAACATTGAAGCCAGGTCTCCTGTTTGAGCATAACTTGTTGCCATTAGTCTCAATGGCCTTGGAAAAAGTCAGGAGTGATATCCATCCTTCTCTGACTACTGAAATAAAGAAAGAAGAGAGAGGGAGAGCAAGAGTAAGTTGAAAAAAGAAATCAGCTCCTTTGATACAGATAAATATCTTCAAAAATCTAACTTGTCTTCAATTTCTTATGGTCTTAGCAGGTTGATATAAATATGTTACAAATATACTGTTTCAAAAATGGTTGTTGTTAATAAAGTGTGAGATAAATGTGATGTATCTTGTACATGAACTGTGAGCTTGTTACTTTCCAACTTTCAGATTTTCACTGCTGGGAGTTATATGAAAGGGACAACTGAGCATGTGAGTCTTCCTTTAACAGTACATAACCTCTCTAGAAACAAGATTTAGGTAATACTTCCTGGGCTCTTGTGGCTCAAGGTTAAAACTTATCAAGAACTCAAGTGGTGGTCTGCTCTTAGAGGTGTAGGCCCACCATTATGTGAAAATACCCATGTACTCACTAACTGACTTCTAGTTATGTGTTATAATGCCACTGCTTCATGATTGCTTTCCTTCTTCATGAATCTAATTCAATAATAACTAACTTGAAATAACTATGATAGTTGATACTGTTAGATATACATAGAACAGATAGTTTGCATTATTTATTGGAAACTAATTCTGTAGCTGGAGATGAATCTATGTTTAGAGAATTTGGATGGGAGAACAATCAAGCAAGGATGTGTTCCTTGCCCTGACAATTTTAATCTTTTTTGTGTTGTTTCTGAAATACTCATTCAAGTCTTTAATTGATAGTATTTGCCTTCGCTCAAGGTCTGATGGTCAGCTCTACATTACACACAGGCTAAAAGTCAAACCTAAGATAAAGAACATGCTGTTTTCTGATGATGTAGTTATCTCCTCAAACTCTGAGAAGGCAACTTCATCATCTTCCTCCCCCAGAGGGACTCTTAACAGGAACTTGAAACCTATTTGATCACATAATCAGTATCAAGAAGACCTAAATCATGGAATGAAGAATTTCATCTCTTCTTTGATTAAAAACCAAATAAGATGAACTGAATATGACACATGAGTTTCAATATCATAGTTTCACTACTACTGATAACCCCGTTATAGGTGCAAAACTGAAGAAGAACACTGGTACAATAGCTACTATTCTCCCAAGATGTACTAAGAAACTATGAGAGAATAAACCGCTTAGAATATTTACCAAGGTTGAGATGTTCTCAAACCCCTGACTTTAGCACACGTGTATGGCAGTAGTCATAGACAAACTCTTCACAAAAACACAAGCTTTACATGCCTCATAAGAAGTGCCTGTGCAGAATTTTTTGGATCAAATAATAGGACAAGATCTGCAGTGCCAACATACTACCAGGGAAGGAATTGCTTCATTTTTGCTTCCTCTGCCAACTTTGATGACTTAAACATGTCCATTGTATAGTCAATGGTTGATTTCCTAAAGACCTATTTGGTGAACTGGCTTCTGAATTAAGAGACAAAAGTTGCTCACATCTGCAAAATAAAGATGTGTACAAGCATAACAAAAATGTGATAAACACAACTCTATAACCTGGGAAGCAACTGCAGGTAACCAAACTCTACGGAAGCAGTAAATATTACAGAGATTAAAAGGCAAAGAAAAACATTCATAAAACCTGAATTAACAACACTATCATGAGAAAGATACATCATTCCATAGAAAATCCACAAAAGATGCACTGGCCTTTATATGCCAGATCTGCAACCAAGGATTGGACTTCACAGCCATTTCAGAAGATGTTCTTCATCTTCTGCCCCCAGAAGAACTCTCCATATTTTTCAAAACTTACAGACGCCATCTATACTGTAGAAGCAGCTTTATAGAAACTTAATGCTCTGAACACTGTGAAAAACCTCTTTCGTTTCATTTTCTTATCACTGATTTGTACAATATATACAATTTGTTCAAATGAATGTCCACAATGTATGGTTATCATTGAAGTTATGTTTCTTTAACTAATTCTAAGTAATGAAAATAACGAGAGAAAATATAAATGAAAAGATCAAGAGAATTTACAAAATCCTTATATACCACCAAAAATCTAGAGATTATAAACAAACCATTAGGCAAGCTAGATTTGTTTGTACAAAAGTAATTCCTAAGTAGAACTATTAATTGTTATTAATAATAATATTTACGGAGTGAAAAAGAAAAAGCAACAATTAATCTTGGGATAGAAGGCTTGTGTGTATGAATGTATATGTAAACACATATATAACTAATATGAGGGTGATTATATACACACATAACTACACACCCATATATTCACATATGCACATATATTATCCTTGCATACATGTAGAAACAGGAAAAAGGTTTCGCATGTGTTGGAAATATTATAGTGCACTGTAAAATGGATACAAGCATCTGACAACAAATAAAGATAGTTGTATGATTCATTTGGTGTGTAATGGAAATCTCAGAGACACATTGAACTGTGAGGAAGTAAAAATGGTAACTAGGAATTAAAAACATAGGCTAAGAATTTGAAAAAAGAAGAGCAGAATGAAGTGTGACTATGGGTGAGGACAACAAGTAACTAATGTAATTAGTTAGTTATGTATATATCTGTCTGTCTGTCTGTATGTCTGCCTGCATTCCTTCATTACTGCTGTTCTTTAAGAAGTGCAATCCATCTCTAAGAAGTGGTTGTATACATAAATGAGTTGACTGCCACTGTGTGTGTGTATGCATGTGTATCAGATCTGCATAGCTTAGTCAGTAGAGCATCAGACTTTTATATATGTGTGTGTGTGTGTGTTTGCTTAATAGTTTTGTGTAATTGATATACTAAACATGCACCGAATAAAGGATTTAAATGCAGTTAGTTCAAATAATATTTTATATTGATAGTGACTATTTATTTCAAAGTTTTGTCATTAAAACTGGTACCACAAAATGGTAGCATATATATCTTTTTTGAAATGTTGGATCTTGAAGCAGAAAAGCTCTATACTATTGTGTAAATATTGGGTTAAAAACCTCTTTGGATTGAAAAAGTCAAAGGCTGCCTGTGGAATATCAGCAATATATATATATATATATATATATAGGTTGGCATTTGGAAGGGCATCCAACTGTAAAAATCTTGCTAAAACTGACCTTGTCAGCACTTGTGCCACGTAAAAAGCACTCAGTTCACTCTGCTGGGTGGTTGGTGTTAAGAAGGGCATCCAGCTGCAAAAACTCTGCCAAAACAGACACAGAAGTGTGGTGTAAGCTCCTGCCTGGCTAGCTCCTGTCAAACTGTCCAGCCCATGCCAGCTTGGATAGCAGACATCAAACGATGATGGTGATAAACACGCAACAACAATGAAATTGTTGAAAAAATTGTATTACACGTGTATAAGGGATGACCACTAGGTGGACATCCAATATGCTAGAAAGAGGTCATCAACGACCCAACCACAAAGAAAAATAATGTTATCCAGAAAAATTTTGCAAAACACCAGAACTGGACAAAATGAGAAATATACAGAATAAAGAATTATCTATGTACTGCAGTTTCGAACATTAACGTTTTACTTACGTAACAACATCCGTGTTCTCATCAGTATAGACGTTCTAGAATCAATATAATTTGCAGAACTATACACGAATTGTCTTCATAAAATAAGACTTGCATATAGTTCTACCGATTACATTGGGGCTATTTTTCAAAATGCCTCAGCACTGGTGCGCAAAATTCCGGAAACAATTCTGCAGAGAATAATTCACTGCAGTATATGTTGCCGGCTGGAGAACATAACTATTTAAATTATTATTTATATAGATAGGGTGATAAATTGAATATTAATTCAATTTAAAACCAATGCTAGGCCACTTGGTTATAGTCTCTCTTGTCTTGCTTGGTCTTCTCACGCAAAGCATATTTCCACAAGTCTCGGTCACTAGTCATTGCCTCGGTGAGGCCTAATGTTCGATATATATGTATATAAATATACAAATGCATATAATGGGTACAGGACGTCACCAACAATAAACAACATGAAGTACGAAAGCAAATGAGTTTAATATGCAAACAAGGAGAGAAACAAATGGAAAACAGGACAAGTAACATAAAAAACGACCCTTCATCAGTTGTCGGTTGTCTATCTACTCCCCATTTCAAGCATTGAGCAACATATATAGTTGTGTGTATGTGTGTGTGATAGATAGATAGATAGATAGATAGATAGATAGATAGATAGATAGATGGATAGATAGATAGATAGATAGACAGACAGATAGATAATGTATGCCATCTTTTTACTATTAGTTAGTAAGCACATATTGAAATAGGTCTACCAAATTGCTTTCTCAATATTCACTGTCATTCTCTACTGATCAATTGGAGAGAATATTATGATAAAGTAGCAATCCAAATTTAGTCAGTTTCCAGATGCTGGGATTAAAACTGTATCAGCAACTGACAGTGCAAGTTTCTCTTCTTTCCATTCTTTTTTTTTTTAATAAGAATCAGTTTATTTGTAAATCTTCCTTGGCAAACACAAGATCAGGAAAAGTCTGGCAGACGGCTATAAAACATGCCAGTGGGACTTCTATTAAGAGAAGTAAATCAAAGAAAACTTACCGACTGGATGATATTTTAACAAATCATGCTAAAACTTTTGCACATATCCATCAGGAAATCTACATTCATGTGGGGATTTTTAAGTCAAGCCTACAGATATCAAAAATGCTGAAGGATTCTATGTATTATTATTATTATTATTATCATCATCTAGTCATATGTTTAAATAATCTTATAATCTTTTTTTTTTATAATTCTTGTTAGAAAGAACTGCATGAAGGCAATAAGAAAAATATAATTGGTAATTTCCTCCAAAAATATACATTTGCTTCATTAGAAAAATAAAATAAACAGTGTGTTGCAGATCAATTTTGATTTTGATTAATACACCATTTTGAGTGTGGCCGTTGCCAGTACCGCCTGACTGGCCTTCGTGCCGGTAGCACGTAAAAGCACCCACTACACTCTCGGAGTGGTTGGCGTTAGGAAGGGCATCCAGCTGTAGAAACTCTGCCAAATCAGATTGGAGCCTGGTGTAGCCATCTGGTTTCACCAGTCCTCAGTCAAACCGTCCAACCCATGCTAACATGGAAAGCGGATGTTAAACGATGATGATGATGATGATGATGAATGGAGACAAAATCAACTGAGAACAGTTGAGTAATCTATCAATGTAAGTGGTGATCAGATAAAAGATTTTTCTGTAGTCTATTTCTAATCCTTAATGTGTAGTTGTTATCACTGAGGCAAAAATAATGGCCATAAGCACAAGAGACTCAACATGTATTTTAAAATGGCACGTTCATACTTGCATAGTTAAGATCTTCAATTTTCATATGGCTCCAGGTTTGCTTCTACTTCTACTGAGCATCACATTGGGAAAATGTACATCTTAACAACAAAGGTATGCCTGTGCCTATACAAATGTGCATGTGTGTATAGTAGAATAGCTAAAGTCACTGAGTCAGAGTATGCGCATTGATAATATATTTTAGCATAGTGATAAAATATAAATAAGCTCACACACACACATATTTAGCTTTGCTGCACAAACAGACCCTATAACACAACTGTAAGGTTCTCTGCAGAACTGTGGACTACTCCAAGAACAGGCTTGCTCTATCTGGCTATTCTATCCTATCAAAGCTGTTCCCTTGTGTTCATATGAGAGAGAGAGAGAGAGAGAGAGAGAGAGAGAGAGAAGAAAAGGAAAAGGCTTGGGACTACTTATAAAAAATGCTACAAGTAACAAGTACTAATTTTACTCATTGATACATATTATTGATACTTTGACTGGCAGAACATAGACAATAATTACTAAGATAACATGTGCTTAATAAAATTGTAAATAACTCCCATAAATATATTTGATAAGCATGCATTCGACCTTGCCTTCATAAATAGTGAGATTGAATGAATTATGCAGAAATAGAGAACATGTAGAGATGTTGTTTATGAATAACAAAAATATATACATCTGTGTGTGTGTGTGTGTGTGTGTGAGTGTGAGTGCATGTGGATATAATCAGTATAAGGGCATCCAGCCGTAAAAACTCTGCGAAAGCAGATCTTGCTGGAGCTGGGGCCATGTAAAAAGCACTCGGTCCACTCAATAAAGTGGTTGGCATTAGGAAGGGCATCCAGCTGTACAAACCAAGCCAAAACAGACAGTGAAACCTGGTATAGTCTTCTGGCTTGCCAGCCTCTGTCAAATCATCCAACCCTTGCCAGCATAGAAAATATATATATATATATATATATATATCAGTCATTGTTTTAATGTCACATTTTGATGCTTGCGTTTGGTGGACAGAATTTATTGAGAGAAATTTCTATAGGAGGTGGGTGCCCTTCCTGTTGCCAACCCTTACTAATTTCCAAGAAAGGTAATATTTTTCCATGGCCACAATTGTTTTTTTCAGAATTTTGGAAATTAATGACATTCATTTACAACAATCATGCAATGTCAAAACAAGGACAAACACACACCAGGCTTCTTTCAGTTCCTGTCAAATCTACTCACAAGGGTTTGGTCAGCCAAGGGCACAGCAGGAAACATTTTCCCAAGGTACTACACACTGGGGTTGAACCTGAAATCATGTGGCTGGGAAAAGCAAACTTCATAACCAGATATGTATATTGATCAGTCTTACACTTGCCAAATAAATAGAATATACTTCATTGAAGAGAGCCAATGAACCTGAATCTTGTCCATTTGTTTAACTACCACACTGAATTTCCTACATTTTAAGTTATTTTATAGAGTTATCTCTTTGTTTGCTGCTTTTAGATTTTAACCCTTTAGCATTTAGATTACTATGTTAAATGTATTGCTTGTATTCACATTGTTTGGAATTAAATCATACATTATCTCACAGCTTTCAGATGTTGATGATGTAAGTGGCCAGATCTGGCTGGTTTGAACATAAAACAGGTAGAATATTTGGGTCAGATAGGGCCAGTTTAAATGCTAAAGGGTTAAACACTCTTAGATGGAGATTTTATATAGTAATTGTACAGATCAGTGGGTCTCAATTAGGGTCCGTATGACCCCTGGGGGTCCACACTAGCAAAATAGTAAATTGAGAATCCACAGTAGTATTTTAAAGGTCCATGAAAAGGTTTGCTTTTCATGTATTTATTGCAGGAAACAATCAACTTTCTTTCTCAAACATTTTACACAGTTCAGCTTCCACAAGTTAATAACAAAATAAGAATTTTGAAAGAAGTATCTATAAAACTAGTTTCTAACTCCTTAGCATTTAAACTGGCCATAACCAATCCAAATATTCTTTCTGTGTTATACTCAAACCAGCCAGATCTGGCCTCTTACACCTACTGACAATGACATTCTAAAAACGAACAATCACATCATCAAAATCTTGAAGTTACAAGATAAGTTGTGATTAATTCAAAACAATGTGAATAAATAAGTATATATTTGACAGAATAATTTGCATGCTAAATAAAGGGTTAAACATCAAATGGCTGGTTGGATGGGTATCACCTGAATAAAACAGTAATCAAAGGGGTTCATAGATAAAAAAAAATGGTTGAGAGCCACTGGTATTAATAGTCTCAGTTAATCAAAGTTTTTCAATTAGATATATTGCACAGTGAGACATAACCATATAAACACTACAGTTTATTTTCCTATTCTAAAAAGTATCCTGATGTTCAAGGCTCTACTAGGTTAATGAGCTCTGAATATTTCCTTTATGCAGTTCATTATGAAGAGAAGATAGCTCAGCCACCAAATTCCTTTATATTATATCCTCTCACTACATGAAGTGATGAAAGAACAGTAAAAAAACAGTCCTATACAATCTTAAAATGGGACACTAGCAACAGGAAGGACTTTGCTCAATGGTATGCTTGAACAAGGTTAGTTTGAAGATAAACAACAACAAATGCGCTGAAATGCATATCAACATTTTGTTTCCTGAAAATTGATAATCATTCAACTATGTAAATTAAGGATTATTACTGATTTCAGATAAAAGTTATTGAAGAGTTTGATTGTAGGGACACCATTTAATTAGAAGTAGACTATTTCTGAGTAGTAGTAGTAGTAGTAGTTGCAGGAGCAGAAGCAGCAGCAACCTGAATGCTATTTGGTCCAGCTCCTTTGTTAGGTTTTCAGAAATAAAGTTGTTTGATGATCTCATCAGTTAACTCTCTTTCAACAGACTGGCATGAATATAACTGATTGAATAAAGTCTTTAATTCATATTTCTAGTCATATTCACCTATTGTTCATGGTGATGACTATTACAGAATAGTTTGTACCTATACTCAAGCTTTGAAAATTAGCTCTCTAAACATATTAATTATAGAAAAAGAAAAAGAGTTAAAATTATATCTAATTCATTGACTTGAGGGTAATCTAGTGAAAATATTTGTACACAATATTAAAATATTCATATTTATTCTCTGTGTAAAAGTGTAACCTCGTTGGTTTTAGTTACTTCTCTTGTAAAGCCGTAATGAAAGATCCCTTTAAACTCAATACACCCACACATATTATGCATATTTTATTCAGTTTTTCACATGTGATGAGTCATTAGAATACAGCCTACACCCAGAATGATTCGAATAATTATCAATCAATAATTAAACAGTTCCTATTCAACAATAACAGCACACTCAATACTCTTCTGTGCTTCCTTTATTCAACTTTGAGCCAGGGCAACAAGTGTCCATTTAATGTTTCACCAACTACAGAAATAGTTTCCAATAAATTATGCAAACTGTTTGTTCTATATATGACTTAAGAGTAAGTCATTAATGAATTAGATTTATGAAGAAGAAAAGAAAGAGACTGATAATAAGTGTAGGTTATAGTGAGGGTAAAATACATACAGGACAAATTTAAGAGGTCTTCAGTTAGAGATTACAAGAGAAATAGATAGAACCCACTAAGCTACACTTTTACAAAGAGCAGTAGATATGAATATTTTAATCTATATGAATAGATATCTTCATTACATTTAATACATTGTATTAGATGTGAACGAGGAAAAAAGAAAAAGTGGAAACATCAAGCCTGTCTTATAATAACCTTAACAAAAGATGGGTGCAGTCTACTGAATCGAGACCATTATTTTCTGGTACTTATATATAAACCTTCGAGGGATTGAAAACAAAAATTGCTCTAAAATATGAGTCATTGAACAATATCCTAAATCTATTTAATACAATTCCTTATCATTTGTATCAACTTCAATGCACTAATAATAATAATCCTTTTGACTATAGACACAAGGCCTGAGATTTTTGTGGAGGAGAATAGTTGATTACTTCAACTCCAGAGCTCAACTGGTACTTATTTTATCAAATTTTAAAGGATGAAAGGCAAAGTTGACTTCAGCGGAATTTGAACTCAGAACATAAAGAATGATGAAATGCTGCTAAACATTTTTGAGAAAAAATATGGAAAGCTAAAAGACTGAGCTTATGTCTTACATGGACAGAACTTAGGAGTACATGTGAAGACATAACATCTACAGAAGATTGTGTTTCTTGGAACTGCATGGATTCTCAGTTGGGTTCTCAATCTGAATGAAACATGTTACCTTAGTCCATTGGTTATGGACAGCTGACACTTTGTTAGAATCTCCAGTTGGTGTGTTAAGCAAGAATAACAATAATAATAATTGTTTCAAATTTTGAAACAAGTCCAGTAATTTTAGCGGGAGGGATTAGTCAATGCCTTCCACCCCAATACTTGATTAATATTTTCTTTTATTGACTCTGAAAGGATGAAAGGTACTTGATCCCAGTACTTGGCAGGTACTTTACCGACTCTGAAAGGATGAAAAGCAAAGTTGAGCTCAGCAAGATTTGAAACCAGAATGTAAAGAACCAGAAGAAATACCACATAGTGTTTTATCGTATGCTCTAATGATTTTGTTAGATCTCCCCTCCTAATAATAATAACAATAATGATGGTGATTATTTCTAATGTAGACTCAAGGACACACATTTAGGGAGAGGGAGGATTCAAATAAATAGACCCCAGTACACACAGTTAACAGGAATGTCTCCCAGTCCACCATGGCTGTGATGTTAACTAGAAAAGCGGCAGGTTGAGTGCAGTGCCAATGAAAACAGTAATGGCTGCAACAACAAACGAAGCCAAAGATCAAAGAGGCTGCAACAACGGCAGTTCAAAGATCAAAGAGACAGCTTAGACTTTCATCCCCTACCATCACTATCTCTGCCAGACTCAGACGCCGGTTTCGAGTTAATTGGCAACATTTACACTGAAGGGGAAATCGTTAAACACACTTAAGAACTTCATATTATGAATCAGTTTAACACTTCCTGTTACCCCAGTGTAGTTAATGAACACATTCAATCTTTTTCAGAGAGAAAATGTGTTGGAGTGCGTGTGTATATGAATGAGTGCGTGTAAATGCTGTCAAAACAAGTAAAGTGAAATATTAGCTATATAAGAACGGGTACAGCAAAAAAAAACGTTTAAAGGAAGAAAGTAGGCAAGCAATGCAACAGTTAAAAAAGGTTAATTAAAGAGAGTAATAAAACTAAAATGTTTCTGCAGCTACATTGTCAAGTACAGAATTATATATATGTGTGCGCGCGCACGCACACACACTAAAGTGTATATGTATGATAAAGTGGTGTGCAATTCCATTTAACAGTTCTACATTAATAAAAAGAAAACATTTTCAGTATATACGCACACTCATATACCTACATACGTAGATACAAGTGCACACTATATACACATGTAGTGTGTGTGTGTGTATATGTTGTTGGCACTCCGTCGCTTACGACGTCGAGGGTTCCAGTTGATCCGATCAACGGAACAGCCTGCTCGTGAAATTAACGTGCAAGTGGCTGAGCACTCCACAGACACGTGTACCCTTAACGTAGTTCTCGGGGATATTCAGCTGACCCTTTGAATTACAGGCACAACAGAAACAGGAAGTAAGAGTGAGAGAAAGTTGTGGTGAAAGAATACAGCAGGGTTCGCCACCATCCCCTACCGGAGCCTCGTGGAGCTTTAGGTGTTTTCTCTCAATAAACACTCACAACGCCCGGTCTGGGAATCGAAACCGCGAGTCCGCTGCCCTAACCATTGCGCCTCCACCGTGTGTATATATATTAGGAAGTTATATAGAAATTTTTATTTTTATTCTTAGTTTTAATGAAGATATCTTAGAATTTGTATGATTAAGTAGGATCCGTTAATAATAATAATATAAAGAAAAATAGCCTGAGGACGCACTGGTGGATTTATGTATTAGGTATAGCCTAGTAAAACAAATCACCAGCGCAGAAACACGTGTAGCGTTGATTAATATTATCTTCTTTCCCCACAGACTAATAACAGGTAAGGTATATATATATATATATTTTTAAAATGTGTTTATATAATTTTTAATTAATTCTAATGTACTTTATTTTATTGTACGATATATTAGGATTTAAAATTATTATATTAGATTAGTATTTTGGATATAACTTTCTATGTGTACTCCAGAAAATAAGGTTGTCCTGAAATTGAAGTTGTGGTCTTATTGGTAAAATACCAAATTTGCAATAACATATATATAGGTATGGGTATGTGATTGAGAGGTTCACTTCTCTCTTACGTGGCGTTGGGTCCAGTTCTAGCGTCTGGTACCTTGGTGAGTGTTCTATTATAGGCCCAGGGCCAACCAAAGCCATATGAGTGGATTTAACAGATGGAAACTGAAAGGAGCCAATTCATAATCATCATCATCACCATCATTTAACGTTCGTTGTCCATACTGGCATGGGTTGGACGGTTTGACTAGGGCTGCACCAGTGTGATTTAGCTTAGTTTCTACAGCTGGATGCCTTTCCTAATGCCAATCACCCCGAGAGTGTAATGGGTGCTTTTACGTGCCACCGGCACGGAGCCACTTGAGTGACAGTATCTGGCATGACTATGAACTAACTTGACTTGATGGGATCATATATATATATATATATATATATATATATATATATACATACAGAGAGAGAGAGAGAGCATAGTGCAGTCCTCGGACCCATTGTATCCTATATATATATGTGTGTGTGTGTGTGTATAAATATATAAAATTGTTGCCATCATTTGATGTCCACATTCCATCCTGACATGGGTTGTTAGATGGTTTTGACAAGACACAATGGGTCCAAGGATCACACTCTACTCTATGCCTGCTTTTGCATATTTCTAGGGCTGCATACCCTTCCTAATGTCAACAACTTTACAGTATGTACAGGGTATTTTTTTCAAGGTACCAGCACTAATGAGGTTGTGATGCAGCTTGTGAAAACTAAGTTCCTCTTCAAGTGAGTGAGGCTACAGTAGAGAAGGAGGCAATTTTATGCGAAGAAATGAGCGTGAGGGGTTAAAGTATAAGGAGAAGGGCCAGAACAGAACACATTTCTTACAGTATAGGAACTACATGGCAACTCGTATTATAGAAAAGAGGGTGGGAGTGACCAAGGTGGAGCTGGAAAGAGGCAAAATAGTAGTGATGCAATGTCATGGTGGACGCTTAAGCTATGTGGTAGGTGGAGAGAGGAAGACAGGAAGTTAAGTGGGAGTGCAAGATGGTTAGAAAGAGAAAATGGATAAGAGGGTGAATATAATGAAGAACAAGCGTTGAAGGATAAGTAGGGGAAAAGGAGTAGATGATGACTGTAGAAATTGGGCAATGATCGAGGGACGACCAATAATACATATGAGTTAGGAGGCAGGTGAGAGGGTATAACAATGTTGAAAGGGAAAAGTTGGGAGCATAATAATAATAATAATAATAATCCTTTCTACTAAAAGGCACAAGGCTCGAAATTCTGGAGGAGGGGATAGTTGATTTTATCAACCCCAGTACTCAACTGGTACTTATTTTATCGACTCCGAAAGGATGAAATGCAAAGTCAACTTTGGTGGAATTTGAACTCAGAACGTAAAGACGGACGAAATGCTGCCAAGCATTTTGCCCGCCGAATAATAATAATAAAACTTTAATATGAAGCAAGCAATATACCAACTGGCCTAAGAAGTGTCAGACAAATGTCCAATAGAAAACTTGAAAAACTGTGAATTGGAGACAATATTTTTTGCAAGTGCCCTTTGACAAGTATCTTTTTTAGTCAATTTCCTTTACCTCTTGACTTCCTTCTTTCATCAAGTAATGAGGTGATCATAACTTCTGATTAAGCCTAATTGTTACTGGGTGATATGCTGATTACATTGTGTAAATGGTACTTTCAGACAATATTTAGATAGTGTTCAGTCCCTAGATCAACTATTTTATCTAATGAAACCCTCAGATGACTATTCCTAGTCAGAATCTTAAACAACTTTTTTCCCCTGTGAAATGAGTCCCACTAAAATGTTTCATAAATTTTTACAGGCTATTAATTATAATTGTGGAGGCACATGGCTTAGTGGTTAGGGTGTTGAACTCATGATCGTAAGATTGTGATTTCAATTCCTGAATCAGGTGATTTCATTGAATATAAGGAAAAATGGAAGCTGAATCAGATGAAAAAGGGATTATTTAATAGCATAATGTAGATCTGTTTAGTGCTGATGTAAATTTTCAAACTTTAAGTTGATATTTGTTTAACTGACTGCATTTTGTGAAAGATTCAGATTTGGTGTTTAAGTACTCTGAAGACACAAGAATAGCTGTTCTTGAGCACACATAATTTCACATTGCTCCAGCCCACTGAACTGGTAAAAATGTGTAATCCTGTGACAGACTGATGTCCCTTCCAGAGAGGAATATATACACCAGAGAAACAGGGAAAGCAGCCCTATGCTCCTTATAAAGGTCCAACAATAGTGGGGTTGTCACTCTATAAGTGTTTCTTCACTCAGTTCTATGTGGCTGAGGAGCTAAATAGAAGAGACAGTGATGATAGAACAAAGACGGGTGGATGGGGAGAAGGGCTATGATTGGTAGGAACAGAGGGCTTGGGATGAGAGGATGGTAGAAGAGGTGGTAGTGATGGATACAGGAACATTAATAACAGGAGTGGATAATAAATGCTAATACCAGATAACTTTGGGTGGGAGAGGAGGAAAAGAAGGGGTTCTTTCACTATCCATTTTGAAAGTATACTGGATGCATTATGTTGTAACACCAGCACAAGAAGGGTTTCCTTGTACCCCAAAGGAGTTAAAAGTACTCAGGACACATAAATGTGTACAATGTGACCAAGAAAGTGATAGAACAGAATGGGTGGAAGAAAGACGAGTATGATGGTACAATCGGGCTGATTAGGGGTGAGAGAGAGAGAGTGATGACTGGCAGGGCAGAAAGGGTAGAGATAGAGTGCATTAGGAATAACAGATCTAAAGCAATCTCTTATATATAGGACTTGTGATGGGAAAAAGTAAAATGAAAAGGGGATAAAGTATCCACAGGTTTCCTATCATCTATCTTTATACAAATGACATGAATGATAGAGATTAATGAAATAGATAAGAGAAAGAAGGAAATGAGTGACAGGGAGATGAGAGGGTGTTAAGATGTGGGGTACAGACTTGACAGTATACACATACACATGCATATACACAGATATCAGAGGCGACTCCAGGTCATCAGCGTCACTCGGGCTCTTCATAGATTTCGCATAAGACAATGCCTGCTCGAAGAATTTCAGGTTTTCTCGCAATATTTCAAATCCCAAATGGCTTGTTTTTTTTTATATCAAGCACTATGTCTTTCTCCATTTCTAAGTTAAGAGTAAAAATAAAGCAACCCTGCAAAACACAACCGATCTTTACACACAGACGCACACAATAACAGCAATCAAATAACGATAGCAGGGTGCACAACAAACATCAGCGATCTGACAGTCGCCTGTATTCTTGAGAAGAGATGTCAGTTAGTCTTTTACACCTACAAGACTCGTTCGTATTAGCCCGAGTTGCTGGATAATATTTCGTTCCTTTAAGAATATTGTAGAATGAAAACTTTTCATTGATTGGAATTTAAATCCTAATCTCTATAGAAATTTATTGTTTTAAGAAAAAATTGAATTTGAATCACTTTTAATTTTTACGACTATAGATAACAACTAGGGCTGTAACTTCTAAACCGGAGTCAGGTGCATGTGAACGATGTCAAGAGAACGTCTGCTACGAATGATATTTTTTGACACAGACGACCGCCATACATCTAAAACGATTGCCAGACGCTGAACGAAAATAACAACTGCGACCAGGCTCAATAAAAGGAGCCTGGGTTATTGGCTGCAATTACACACTTGAAGTCAGTGTTAGCAGAAATTAAATCAGCTTGCAAATACACGTTCGCTTTACTAAATTTATACTCGGGTTAAGCCCGAGTACCGGAGTCGCCACTAATAGATATATTCAATCAGGAAACATATATGTAGTCCCATGTACATGAAATGAAGAAATGTATGAAGAGTGAAACTCTGAAAACAAAACAAAACAACAACAAAAACCTACCACACGTAAGCAAAAGAAGACACAAAGTATGTTTGTGAAGTAGTTCTGTGGAACTGGGGCAGATTACTTTCATAGGCCCTAGCTCAATTTAAAGTCTGTCTCTATCTAAATGCTTGCTTTTATGTGAAGTTACAAAAAAAAACAACTCATATCAAACTGAAGGATTACTCAATACTTCTTCTGTACATATCTATTTATTCTTTTATAAAAAAATGTTGACTGTGACTACGAAGTTTCGGCCTGCTAGCCTTCATCAGACTGTGTGTATGTATGTATGATTTTTCTTGTAAAAGAATACACACACACACATACATACATACATTATATATATCATGCATTTTATACACGCACACACACCAGGAGCACGAACGAATGAGCGACTAGAAATATAAAAGGGAGAAAGAGTACCAATATACGTAGTAAAGTTTATTTATTGGTTTAAAGTGTTCTTTCAGACAGCATCTTTTGTTATTTGATAGAGCACAGTGAGAAATTCAGAGATGGAGTGAATAATCAGATTCTACCCAGTGTGTACGTGTATGTGCACTTGTCTGATTGCACAACAGAGAGAAAAGTAGTACTCAATATATGGGTACATGGGGTAGGATTTATTCAGTTATTTGAAGATGTTACTTAACGATGCTGATATCCTGAGTTTCCTGTTGATACCACATCACTGTGTGTGTGTGTGTGTGCGTGTGTTTGTGTGAGTGTGCGTGCGTGCTTGTGTGTGTGCATGCGCATGTTAGTTCCGGCTTCCTGAATGTAGCAGTATTGAATAATATGTGTAATATGTAGGTATATCTTCTACGTTTCTATTTTACTTTATTTTTCACTATTATCATCTGCGTGCGCGCGCATGTATGTAACTTATATCAGCAATGTGTCACTGTAAAGGCATTCTAACTGATGACTGCTGGTGTTTTTCAGACAGTACTGATTGGCACAACATCGCAAATAAAATGCCTCGTTGACCGGTTTCTTCTGGTTTATCCTAAAATTATAGCTGCTCTTTATACAAACTGTCCTTTGATGTTGCCGACTAACATTTTCATGGCTATCGAAGGAACTACCACTCCCTTCCCTGATACTTCCTTCCTTACAGCCAGCAAGTTTTAGATAATCTCTTTGATGTCACTAACTTCTAAGATTACCTCGCCCTTTTCTAGAGTTCATGCCGTTTTTCCATGCAAACGCACTCTCTCTCTCTCTCTCTCTCTTTCTCTCTCTCTCTCACACACACACACACATCATGTTTGTTCTTTATCTACTTCTTACATTCATACATATACTGGAAAAGTTTGTACATTGGTTCGAATTTAACGAGTGTGTTTTTTTCTTTCTGATCCCGACCTACATCAATTTTTTTATTTTTTTTTTTTATTTTCCATTTATAACATTCTTCATCTATTCATCTGTTAAACTATTCACCACCATCCTACCACAACCAGTACCACAACTGTAGATACCAAAACCTGGCAGGACGCTATACACTACAATAAGAAACGCTTCATTTGCAGTTTATGGATACGTTCATAAATATTTAAAAACTTCGAGAAATACTTTTATACACACACACACACACATATATATATACATTATGCATATGTATATAAGTATGTAAAATCAAGGAAAGATAAATATCAGAAAAGTATATTTCAAAGAGAAAATATTTTTAACAAAACAAGCCAGGTGGAGTTTCCCTCTCTTTGAAATTTGATAGCTTTATATGTAATATCTATGCTGATAACTGCAATGAGACATATACTTTTCATGCTTGCATTGAAATCAATATATTATATCAGTCGTTTGTTGCATGCCAACTGCTTTGAACACACACGCACGCAAGTAGCGCTAACACGCAATCTTAAAGGTAGTGTTCTTGAACTGACATTTTTTATAGACATTAGTGTTTAATTTTGCATAAGAGAAAAACGGTGAATGGAGAAATATATGAAACCAAGGGGATTAAATGAGAGAGAGGAAGGGTTGAGAATCAATGCAGAACATTTCTCGTTGGCTGCAAAAACTTGTAGTTATTATTAAACTTCAAATCAGCTGTGATTGAGTAGAGAAGCCTTCCAATCGTGACCCTCCCCTCTTTCTCTTTATCACGACGTACATTTTCTAATGTGTCCTATTTCTCAAAGTAATATGTAAGTGTGCTTATGTATTGCTATTTTTTGATTTAGGTACAAAAATGGCCGACTACAAAGTTAACTTGACCTGTAAGGAATAGCGACCAAACCTCCTTCAAATCATATCCACTGCCTTAAAAAAACAAAAAAACATGATGAGATATTAGATATTTGGTACCTCATCTTAAGACAAACAGGATGTTCATGACTGACTGAAGTAGTTTCAGGGAACATCTCTTTTCATTTTGTATTATGTATTCAAATGACTGATATATATATATATAAGAATTTCAATATGAAAAGATGGAATGAACAGGCTTTATACCAAATCACTCACCACCGGAAGCCCCTCGAGTGCGCATGCGTAGTAAAACTAGTACTCATTAATATGATGCAACAATAGCTGTGTACCTGCATGTCTTCAGGTGAGTAGGTTCAAAAGCACTGCTAGATCATCTTCAGTTTCTTTGTTTTATATCCTTATGCTATTTTTAGCATCCCATGCCGTTTCTTTTTTCTTTTTCATCATTATCATTTAGCATTCATACTCATGGGTTGGATGGTGTGCCAGGATCTAGTGAGTCTGAAGGCTGCATCATGCTTCAATGTCTACATTGGCATGGCTTCTATGGTTAGGTGTCCTTCCAAAAATTCAATCACTTTACAGCATGTACTGGGTGCTTTTTTTGTGTGGCACCAGCACATAGATTTTTAAAATTAAACATTCTCAAATTCTGATTGATGTCTTTTCCCAGTTTTCAGCTTTCAAAAAAAAAAAAAAAAGAAAATCATTGAATAAAAAATTATCTTTCTTTGCAGCTAAATGGTACCAGATTAAGTTCTGTTATTCAGATTTATCTTCTAAAATAGATCATCAGTAATCAAAATAACATGTTAATTACAAAGACTACCTTTAATCTGTAATTTCCTGAACATACACATTCAACAAAAAAGCTAGGAAATCCCCAAAAAAAGAAATGTAGTCGGCACATGGCTAAATAGTAAATTGAAGTAGACTGTACTGCCAGGTAGCAGAACCACCTATGACATTCAGAATCATCTGTTTTTCTCATCAAAAAGTTTAAATCATAACAGGAGCACACTGTTTCAATATATGCATGATAACCAACATTTAAGGTTATCATAACAGTCATTTTTCTTAAGACAAAAAAGTCTTACTTTGGGTCAGTTCTATGGTCAAAAGAGGAAGAATCAAAAATGCATTTGGCATTTACAGCTTGTTCTTTGCGCTTGTTGCTTTCACAAGAAAGCTTTGCACTGCAGTGAGAAATTGTATGGTCATAGGGGTTTGTTTCTATAAATCATAATTTTCTCCTCTTTCTTTTCTATTGCATGTGCGCACGTAAGAGAGAGAGAGTTCAAATACTAGTTGTCAACTAAAATAATCGTTATCGACTTTCTTCACCACAGCCACCTATCAACAGTATATAATACCTAATGGCTATGCTAAAGGAGAAAGGCATGTGAGTGGCAGGAATGTGGAAACTGTTACAGAAGAAGAAAAAGGGAAAAGATAAGGGATATAGAAGAACTCTTATAAAGAGACCCTGGTAATGGAGATAAATCATAGATACCACAATGCTGTTACAGCATTTCAATGTTTTTGAATATCATGCTGGATGCAGTGAGGGAAAGGAAGTTGTGTGTGTGTGTTTATGTTTGTTTTATTGTGAGAGAGTGTGTATTTGTCCCCAGTGTGTAAAATAACATGAAAACCAAGAGGAAAAGAAAAAAAAATATGAAGATTAAGAAAGATAAAGGAGATTGAATATATAAATATATAAATAAATATATATATAGATAGATGTAAGCATTTGTATGTATACATTATATGTGTGCGTACAATATTGATATATATATGTATTTGTATGTTTTATATATATATATATATATATATATATATATATATATATATATATATATATATATATATAAGGGAATAAATTGTCAAAGTTTTAAATCTTTGAGTTTGAGGAGATAGAAATGAATAGCTAAGAGAAAGAAACATTGTAAGATGGTGAAAAGGCAGGAAGACACGAGTGAGAGGAATATGTGGCGGAGAAAATCAGAATGGAAGGAGGAGTAGGCGAAATAATGTAATTTCCAGGCTACACTCGATTACCCCAGTTTTTAATTTCTTGTTGTTTTGCCTCATCAAGGGAAGAATGGAAGCGGAGAATTCGCTTTGAAATTCAAGAAGGGAGTACCCACTTTAGGCTAAATTAATAAGCCAGCATTTTTTTTCTTTTTACAGAGAGGAAAGGGAAGACAAAAAAGAAAAAAGAAAGAAAGAAGATAAATGAAATAGAAGGAAACCTTAGTATATATTAACCACAAATCCTTGAAAATAAACACAGAAAGAAAATAAGACAACAACCAATACAAGAAAAGTTAGGGTTGGTAAAGAGAACGACACATGACAAACAACATTAGGAAGAAACTATATTCATGGAAGGAAAACAAACGGAATTATAAAAGAAATGTGATCAAAGTCTATTTAATATAACACACTTTCTTGGAGATATGTAATGTTGCATAAAGAGCTACATTTACTGGTGACATTTCTGAATGAAAATACCAGCTCTTCCAGCTAAGATGTAACGTTTTCAGAGTATATTCTTACCGGTTGGTTACTGACCATAGTCTCCTGATTG
>NC_068981.1:53845186-53851063 GCF_001194135.2 Octopus bimaculoides | reverse complement strand
AGTATATTCTTACCGGTTGGTTACTGACCATAGTCTCCTGATTGGTTCTTAGTTGCGCGGCAATTGTCCCCAGTTCTGCTTCGCGCCAGGGTGCATTCCGTCCAATCATGGCCTTATAATAAGGTCACGTGAGAGAGTTTTTCTGTGTTTCCGGTGAGCCCTATTTCATCTATAAATAAGTCTGTTTGAAGCCGCCAGTCGTCTTCAGAACTCTCACAGGTCTGGTCGCTGACCACACATACAGAACACAGCTCCAGGCAGTTTCCAGCGACGACTTCTTCACCAGCAACCCCACCACCAGAGTACACACCAACATCAACAAACGCGGTTTCATCTCGACACTGTTTGAGTGGATTATTTCCATCCACGATGTTTAACAGTCAGAACTAACCTGCGAGAATATTCTGTACCAGGTAACTAGTCACAGCATCGACGCTCAACACACACTACATGTGATACCACAGCTCTGCTCTCTTGGCGACAACTTCCTGCGTATGAACATTCTATCTCCTTGTGTAACTCTTATACAAACTGGTTTTCTCTATCTCAGTGTTTAAGACTTTTACAGTCTATGTTACAGACACTCTTTCTATGTTCTGTGTTCTTCTCTCTCTCACACACATATTGTACACACATTCTTGCTTACACGAAGGCCTGACTTATGTATTGTGTTATTTTTATATGCCGCATGCACGCACACAGACACTAGTTTCACTATGTTAATAAACTTACTCTCTGTATATATCTAACGGTTGTCTGTCACTCACTTGTTCCTTTACTGGTACTTGGCTCGTATCTCTCACGACGAGCCTTCTATGTTATATATCATGTTTTGTGTTCGACCGTGCGACATGGTTAAAAGGAGCCTTTTCCGTCTCGTCAGCATTCTCCTTTGGTTTGCATGGTCGTTCTATTACAGCACTACATTTCATTGGTAATTGACCCTTATCATCTACAGAAACTAAAATGAATTAGATGCTTGTAATCAACTACTGGCACTAAATAATTTTCTTTTACAAAAACATATCAATGATAAACCAACAAGACGGTTTCTAGATAATCAATGCCAAAGCATCAGCCAAATTCTGGCCCAAATAATTTTCTTACTATCTTCAAGATTTAAAATACAATTCAAGTTTTAATTCTTTGAATAGCATGTCCACAGGGTATTCAACCTTTAATTAGTTACCTGTGTCATAAGTCCAGCCTAGAGCAAAATGGAGTGGACTGCTAAGTAGGTGTTGATGTTTAGCCCCAGGTTGGTCATCATTGAACTGACAACCTAAAATCAAAGGCAGTTCAGTTAGGGTTAACCTTGACCAACTAGAAATAGCAGCCAAATGACCTTAAATCACATCAATTTCTTTAAAAACAAAAGTGCACGATGACTAAAGAAGAGAGACTTTTGGTTATAATTCTGCTTGATTAGGTTGGGTCAAAAACCTCTAAGTGAGGTGAAAAACAGTTGGTTACAGTTTTCTCAAGAATTTTCCAAATGCTTTTATCAGAGCAGTTTTCAAGCAAAATAATGTATGTCATGTGTACTGAAAAACAAGTGTATTAATATAGTACAGTTTTCTAAGGATAGTACTCTTTCACTTTCTCAAAATGTTTTCAATTCACATGGCAACCAAGTGAGCTTTACAAAAGATCAGGTCTGAGTTTGTAGACAACCAGGATTCATTCCAGTTCCCACTGCTGTAAAAACTGGTCATGAATGTACAATGATTTGTACCAATTCTACAGTTCTGGGGTCACACGTGTCAACTGGTGGTTGTTTTTACCACCTGAGAAAGGTACAAAATTCATAGAAAAAGGTGCAAAATTTAAGGCTGTTCTCTTTAAACAGGAGTGAAACATTGTTGGATGTACTGGTTTTTCTACCAGTAGAAGTAACCAATGAAATGGATTATCTGATAGAAAATAAACTGATATTGAAGAACTGGAATGTCTAGTGGGTTATTTCAACAGCACCTAAATTTCTGATATTTGGTGGCCTATCCAGTCACCAACTTTTTTTTTTTTTTTTTTGATGAAATACTTTTCCCAGTATGTTTGAAAAGGATTCCTCTCATGTTTTCACTCCAATTATGGAATTTCATCAGGCAACTAATAATGAAGAAGCTCATACTAACAACATATGTGAAAGTTGGAAATTTGCTTTCCATGAATTTGAGGGACATGACCACTCAATCCTCTTGAGTCTTGAATATCATTAAAAGTTTTAGAATTAATCAAAATCTTGTATAATCCTGATTACAGATCCTTGAAGTGAGCTTCCAAGAGAATGAGTTTAAAATGTCACATAGGAGCATCAACAACATTTGAAGAACCCATGTCTGGATTCTATAAATGAGAGGAAGATCTCAGACAAATTTCAGAATGATGTACAACTTAGCAACAGCTCAAAGGAAAATAAACTCATAATGAATCTAATGAACCTTAAAACATAGTTTTCAATATTGTGTCTGCTTTATTTTTTGAAAATACAATATAATGTTCCTTTTATTATACCCACTTTTATGATTGTGTAAATAAATGTTCTTCTGTAAAATAAGGATCTACAAATTTATGGAGAAACCCAATGCAATAGTGTAATGACTCCCTAAGTTATAGCATTTCATTTCATCCTTCTCAGTTACCTGATAAATACATCTGGGTGTACTATTCTTGATGTTGACAAAATAATACCGGCAAGTTAGAGGGATTGAATTATGTGACTAGAAGCCTTCTTCTCATGAAATAAATATTATGCTTGTGTGAGAGGTCAATATTATCTATTCTGTAAGAATTGCTAAAAACATTTACAAAAGGGCAACAAAAGGTATAGGCATGGGTGTGTGGTTAAGAAGCTCACTTTACAACCATGTGGTTCTAGGTTCAGTCCTACTGTGTGGCACCTTGGGCAAGTGTCTTCTACTACAGCCTTGCAAATGAATCTTAAGACAGAAATTGTATGAAAACCACCACATATGTCTATGTGTGTATGTGTTTTCCCTCACAACCCAGTATTGGTTTGTGTACATTAGCAGTTTGGCAAAAGAGACAAATAGAATAAGTCTCAAATTTTAAAAAAATGAGTGCCCAGACCCTTTAAGGTAGTGCTCCAGAATGGTCACAGTCCAATGATTGAAACAAAGTAATGATAAAAGAGTGGCTTAGCACCTATGTGTAACTAACACCTATGCTGGTGGTACATAAAAAGCATGGAGGCAATGATAAATGACCAAGAGCTTTGGCAATATGCTGTGCTTGAGAAGGAAGATCCATCAAGCCAAGTGAAATTGTAGTCATGGCAGATACTAGTGTCATACAACTGGCACTTGTGCTGGTGGCACATAAAAATACTCATTACACTCTGGAGTGGTTGGCATTAGGAAGGGCATCCAGCCATAGAAACTATGTCAAATCAAGCTGGAGTCTGGTGCAGTCCCTCAGCTTACCAACCCTGGTCAAACTGTCCAACCCATGCCAGCATGAGAGAGAGAGAGAGAGAAAGAAAGAGAGAGAGGCTTCTTTCAGTTTGTTTCTTCCATCTACCAAATCCACTCACAAGGCTTTAGTCAACCTGGGGCTATAGTAGAGACACTTGCTCAAGGTGCTGCATAGGACTGAACCCAAGATCATATTGTTGGGAAGCAAGTTTTTTTCACTATAAAACCATGCCTGTGTCCTTAGAAAAACTATCACAGTTGTAATATTTAAGGGATTTACCCTACCACTCCATTTATGAGCAATATTTTGCAATCTTTATTTACATAACAAAATAGAACCCTTTGTTATGTGGAGAAAAACACAGTATTACATTTTGGTGAATGTGTAACATTAGAGCAAATACCATTTTGCAACTGCTGATAAAGAACACCATATCAATCTAGAGTATTTCAGTGTGATAAAGTGATTATGAATTGAATTGCTACACACATAAACACGCACCAACATTGTTATGTATACATTTTTAGAGACTTCTAAGTACACTTCTGCATAGTTTCATTAACAAGCAACACTGATGGCCAAGTGGATCAACAAGCCAGAGACAGAGGTGTTTGCTTACTTAACACTCTATCTGCCAAAACTTGTTTACAGACAAAAGCTACTTGAACTTTTCAAAACAATACTCTTAGCAGGGTATAACTGGATTTCTTTTATTACTGGCTGTTGTCGTTGAAAAGACAAACAAATGCAACAACAAAAATATGTACTTAACTAATTCAAGAGCTAGAAAATTATCAAAGAAAAACTTATGGATTAAACATAAATCACCCACACACATACCACCACCACCACCACCATTCGACTGACCATCAGAGTGAACACCCACCAATCATTGTTATATTCCAGCTCGTCATTCATACATAAACTTCATATAACTAAGGATCTGATCATTATCTCAGTTTCAGAATCAAAACGAAATTTTAAATTACTATGTTTTCCTGGCATTCAAACAATTGTTATTAAGCTTTATCAAATTCAGAGGACTAATGTGGCCATACTGTCTAGCCAATATGTTTTGATTATGCATTAATGGCCATGGTGATGATGGCATTGTTAGAAGTAGTGGTGTTATTGAAGGTGGTGGTGGTGAATGAGGTGTTTAGAAGTAGCAAAGCTACTCAGCTATTTTGTTTCATGAAGCAAAGGCATTTGTGAACAGATGGTGTGGAAGAAGAAATAAAGAATCAAGCGAGAAGGAACAATTCCAGAGAATTCAAAATAAAATTGGATTGGTTAAAATGAGATCATTGGTTAAAACTATTCTAGTGTATATGTGTGTGTGTGTGTGGTGATTGCACCTGTTACATATGCGTTAACTTAAATTTAATCACACTGACCTCATTATTTATGCATCTAAAGAAAGTATAATGTTTGATTGAAAGAATTGACACTTCTCTTTCAGTGAGGTGAGGAGATCCATTCTTGTGCTAATAATAACTGCTACACAGTGACTTCTACTTTTTATCAACTTCATATATACATATATATACATACTAGCTGAATAGTTTGTCGTTGTCAGGCAATTTTTACAATAGAATGTCTTATATAAATTTTTGTTTATTCCATACCTTCCCCAACAGAAAGGCCTCTTGATCAGGACAGATTTGTGCAATTTTTTCGCAAAAAAACTTCGTTGAGGATTTTTTCCCTTTTTAAATTATTTACATGTCTGTTTGATCATTTCACATGACTTTATTCTTTAAAATTTCAGTTCTTACAACTTTGGTCATCATAATGCTTTGGTTTGGTTTGTTTAATAAAAATTCCTCCTAATAATAATTTTGCTTTCATTTTGTGATAGACAACTATCATGCAGAAAATGCCAGCTATCATGTAGAAAATGCCAGCTATCATGTAGAAAATGCTAGCTTCCAAATCCTATTTTCTGATTAGGTAAAATTGATTAAACTTTAAACCTCAGTAAGATTTTTCTGCAATTTTTCTTGAACAAATAAATAACCAAATTGGACTTCATGTGGAAAATTATTTCAAAATACTAAATATAAAAATTTTGACATAATTTTAAAATCTCACAATATGTGACAGCAACAGGAAAGACCCTACAAGAGTAGAGAGGCAGACATTTATAGGACGTCACACACACACATTTACAAACGTGTACACAGGTAATCACAAGTTTAAAATAGTGTATAACAGCCATATGTATGTATGTACATACATGTGTATATGCATGTATGTGTGTGAGTGTTTCTTTGTGATTGACATCAGAAAATCCACCTATCCCCTTCCTGCCATTTATATATAAGACACACATACACATATATACAGCAGAGTAAGCACATAAATGTGAAACAAAGTGGGAAAAAGATAGTACTTGAATACCGGAGGTAGAGTAATATACTTTAACAATAAAGTATATAT
>NC_068981.1:53844409-53845027 GCF_001194135.2 Octopus bimaculoides | reverse complement strand
ATATATATATATATAGTAATAATAACAATAATCCTTGGATGGAATTTATAAACATTTAATGCATCGCGCTACACGTGTTTCCACAAATCATATGTCTCTTAAGATCATAGACTGTATTCCTGGGATGATTAAGAGAAATGTGATTTGTGGAAACATGTGTAGCGAAGCATTAAATGTTTAAAAATTCCATCCAAGGATTATTGTTATTACTATTATATTTATCCAACATTATATTGGTATTTGATGCAACCCTGAAAAACTGATTCACTAGTCAGCATCATTAGACAGTGGACAGCATAATGGAATAGGAGCTTTATTTACATATTCCAAATGTTTCCAGTAAACAAACACTGGGTACATCTTATAGAGTTTCTACCTACGCCTTTTCTTCAGATCGAGCAGGGCCATCTACCTGAAGGGGTTTGTGTTTTGTCTACCTTCCTACTTATTAGGACTTTGGTTTTAGCTAGGTTGACTCTAAGGCCCTTCAATTCTAGTCCTTGCTTCCACACCTGAAACTTCTCCTCTAGTTCTGATAGTGACTCAGCAATTAGGGCAAGGTCATCAGCATAGAGGAGCTTCCAGGGGCATCCCGTCTTGAATTCCTGTGCTATTGCC
>NC_068981.1:53840583-53843848 GCF_001194135.2 Octopus bimaculoides | reverse complement strand
TACCTGATCTAACAACTTGATACCTCTGTAATTATTTGTATCTAAAGCATCACCTTTACCTTTGTAGCAATTGACTATGGTGCTGCTACACCAGTCATTGGGTATGACTCCTTCGTGTATCACCTGGTTAACTATATGGGTGACTAGGCTATAGCCGACACTGCCAGATATTTTGAGCATCTCTGCAGTGATTCCTGATGGGCCAGGAGCTTTCCCTGTCTTCATACTCTTAATTGCTTTATCTACCATGGTACTGTCAACTCGGATAGCTGGTCCTTCTGTTGGGTCGACATGCGGCAGACTCTCTTCCTCCCATTCATTCTCTTTATTAAGCAGCCTTTCATAGTGGCGTCTCCAAGCCTCTCTCTTTGCAGCCTCGTTTAGTGCAAGTGAGCCAGCATCCATGCAGACACATTTCTCTCCTACAACATCATGATTCTCTCTCACACACTGTCTTGCAGCACGAAATACCTCAAGTCTTTGGTCCTCACCGTGCAGAACAAGAAGTGTATAAAGTCATAAATGACAGAGAAACAATTTGATGAAGTTTTACTTAACAATAAGAAAACTGTAATATCATGACAAATTATTTTGTAACTTAAAAACATGTAAATAATTTATGTTATTATATTTAATAATAAATAAATTACTTACATGTCTGCATGTAGTAAATATAATAATGCAGAATTTAAGCTATATCTCTAGGCTTTGGTTGACCTGGGGCTATAGTAGACACTTATAGAAGATACTTGCCCAAAGTACCATGCAGTGGAGCTGAATCTGAAACCATGTGGTCTGGAAACAAACATGCGAACTATACATCCAAACCTGCCTATGTATACATATATTTTAATATAAGGAAACAAAAATCTATATAATGCTAAAAGTCTGTGACTGCTTGCTTGTATGCTTGTCTGTAATTCAATACAGCTGAACCAGCGCATAATGGGAAAATACTCTGAAAATAAGGTACCCCTGATATGTGAATACAAACAAAACAAGTTTTGCATACATCAGGTCACGGATTCCTGAGATATGCAGTTTCTTGGGGTTTGTTTCCATAAATTTAAGCAGTGAAACCTGGAGTTATTACCCTTTACTGTAAACACCTGCCTGTACTGCGCAGCAAAGATCACAAGCCAAGGATTGACATCTATATCAATAACTCTAGCCATCACTCTTGTGTTTCTTGACCCCAAGTACTTTGACACCAACCTGTGGCCATGTATATGGTGCATCAACTCCGCTGGTTTCTTCACCTTATTCTTCATCTTAACGATTAGGTACATTAATGGCATATGCACTAGATAAGACTTCCTCCAATTCCTTTTTTGAAAGGGCATACTGCCAATCCCTTCCCTCCCCACCAAAACAAAGATATGTTATTTTTCTCCTCGCCGTTTCTTGGCTAAATTCTTCAGGTTAGGAGGCATTATCTTTTGTCACATACCTCTTCCATGTTTTTCCTTTGCCTGGAGTTCACTGATGTCTAGTCTTTCTGATTTACTTACAGTGTTGGCAAAAGATGAATTGCTGTCATAAATTGTTGGTGTTTTTTGTTATTTCATATAAATTTGCAGTTTGGTTTCTTTTTTTGTACTTGTCAAATTGTACCCATCTATATTTACAATTATCTGTTTAATTGTCATTGTTTCTTTTAAGTTACCTGCTTTTTTTCCAAAACCTGTTTTCAAAAATTTGGGGTATATTTTTGCTGTTACTTTTGACTAACACTTTTTCCTGCCACCCCTATGGTGGCCATATTGAACTGTTAAAAATCAAAGCAAAATGGAAAGATTAGGAAAATATATCTAACAATAAAAATGTCTCATGCCTAAAGAATTTCTTTCCCATCCTTAGGTAATGCAATGGATATTTAAATATTCTGAAGCCCTTTGTTGACAAAAAGAAGAAAAAATATTTTTTTCATTAAGTAAACCCTCAAAGAAAATATCTTTTAAGTACTGTAAAACATGATTGTTCACAGTAAACAAAAACAAAAATGATTATTACTTTTATTTTCCACAAGGATGGCAGATGAAGGGCCATTATAAGAATCAATTACAAAATTGGTGGGAACTGAGTATATGCAAACAGGCATGAAAAACAACAGAATGCAATTGAAATGTTCCATTATGGAGACAGCTACCAAGGGCCAGTGGTGAAATCTCACTGATCTCAGATTAACCTTGCTGACAAGAGCAAGAACCCTATCCTAGCTGTGTACTCTGGTCTACTGGTGCATGAAGAACAGGCCCATTCACTCAGCCCATTCTCAAGCTTTTTATCTATAGTATTTGTTTTTGTGCATTATGCATTCATATGTGTGTGTGTGTGTGTGTGTGTGTGTGCGTGTGTGCATATATGTATATATACACAGATACTTTGTGTCTGTTGGCACATTTCTAAAACAAAAAAACCCAACAGATGATAGAATGGCTTCTGCATAGCGTTGTTGTATATCATTTTAATATTAGCAGAAGACATCAAACAAATGGAAACAAAGAAAAAAGAAAAAAAAAATACAGATGAAGACAGAACTGTGAAGCAAGACAAAAGTTGTTCCTCTTTTAGAGAGAACATTAAGTTGTGTCTCTTAATTAGTTAGGCAAAAGATAATTAATAAGCTATGAAATATACAGTCATGTTCAGTGAATTATACAAAACAAACAGACGGTTAACATATGCAGGAAATTATGCTATTGTTAGGATAATTATTACTATAAATGATATCGTTATTGAAATGCATGGCAGATCAAAGGCTAATTAAAAGCAGAAGATAGAGGATAGATAAACAGCCTTGGTTTCAATAAATTCTATACTAATAAAGTAAAACATATTTCCAAGCATATGTGCACACACACACATACACATCAATGCATATTTATGATGACAATGATATATATACATATACACACATATATATGCATGCATATGCTCAGGTACACACACATCAATGCATAATTATGATGACAATGACATACACAAACATATATATGCATGCACATGCTCCCTCACACACATACAACACATATATACAAGCATACATCTTTGTTCTAAGCTGGTGACTCTATCTCTTGCTACTCAGAATTTCTGTCAATGTGATCTTCCAAGCAACTATCTTGTTGTTGTCTGAAAGATCTCATCGTGTAACAATGGAGTGAATCTGAGGTTTCAAACAAATAAAAATAAATATATTATACAGCAAGTATTATGAATTCTTTCCCTCATTTGTTAAACGAAAGGCATTTATATATATATATAT
>NC_068981.1:53836493-53839724 GCF_001194135.2 Octopus bimaculoides | reverse complement strand
TATATATATATATATATATATATATATATATATATATATTATATACATATATATATACACACACACATTTGTACACACGTGCGTGTGTGTAGCTGTGTTGTTAAGAAGTTTACTTCTCAACCACATGCTTCTGGGTTCAGTCTTATTGTGTGGCATCTTGGGTGTCTTCAACTATAGCTCTGGGCCAACCAAAGCCTCGAGAGTGGATTTGGTAGATGGAAACTGAAAGATCATCATGTATGTAGGTCCATCTGTGTGTGTGTATCTGTGAGTGTGTATGTATGTATGTATGTATGTACGTACGTACATATCCATGCCTATTTGTGTCTTGACAGTGCACAATAGTTGTAAATGATTGTTATCATAGAAGTGGTGTGACCATTTCTAATCCATCATAAAAACATGTCAGGCCAAGGGGAAATATCTCTTTGTTGGAAACAGGTGAGAGTTAGAATCCAGCTGTTGAAAGTCTGCCTTAACAAATTCCACTTGACTCATGCAAGCAGGGAAAAGTGGATGTGAAAATGATGATGATGGTGTGTGTGTGTGTGTGTGTGCATGAGAGGGGAGTCAAGCAACTGAATTAACTCCACTTTCAAATGTTATATTTCAATATGTATTGTGAATTTAGAGTTAATATGAATGGATAAAAGAGTACTCAATACTGAAAGCAGAGCCTATAGTTTACAGGCAGTCAGAGCTCCCCTATACTCTAAGTTTCACAAGCCACAAAAAAATTAAGTCTTGATTTTTCAGCTTGCAAACTGATTCAGAATTTCCAAACTGAATGAGTGTGCTTACGAGAAATATCTATACTCTACACTAAGAATTGAGTACTTTTTCTCTGATGTGTGAAATAAAAACATACATATGTTTGTGTGATTGTGTGAATCTAATTTTTAACCATATTGAAAAGTTGGTCTATAAATACAATCCAAAACTCACACACAGTTGAATAAAAACATTTATTGATTATCTCGTTTATAGTTAATAGTATTAAAATCTTTTGTCTATAGCATGATCACTGATACTCTACTCCACAGTATCACTATGGCTTAGTTTTACTAATATTCGTTGCCTAAATATGTTAATATATGTCTACTACTATGTGAGCTGAAATACTATAGTTACAAAATATTACTCATGTCCTGCCAAGGCTACATAAATTCACAGGAGAAAATTCACTAAATTAACAGTTATGGAAATAAGGTAGCCATATTCTAGCATTTTCTATAATCAGTTGGAAAATTTCCTTGACACATGCATGAACACAAATATATACATACATCACAATGGCAAGTATAACATGAGAGTTAAATTTTGATCTTAGGGTACAACATATTTAGAGCTGAAGTACTCTTCAATGTATCATGGCAACTAATGTAGCAATCTTTTAATATATATATATATATAAGGATGGTTACAAATAAAGTACACAAGTAGTGTGAAATATAAAATACAATGAAAATATCCTGTAATGCTAACCTGAGGTAAAAGACACAAAGCTGAAGAAGACCACACTTCAATGAAAGACTTAATATAGTTTAAACATAGAATTTATATTTATGAATTTTAATGCACCTACTACAGCTATCTATCTATTTCCTTGTGTAATCACAGTATCATCATTGATTAGGATCGTTCTAACTGCTGATGACATTTTGAGAAACAGAGGAACAGGCAGTTAGTTTTAAGGTCTGAATCAAAATTAACGTGTGAGTGTCAAATAAAGGATATCATTGACTAAATTCATGAATACTTTATCAACTTTCATTTATTCAGAAATGATATCAAATTAAAAGGAAAGATATTGGTTATGTCATTAATAAGTCAGAAGAGTAGCAGGAAAGGTTTTTGGAAAGTGTATGAGAAAGAGAGAGAGAGATTATAAAAACAAGTTAGGCTGTAGAGAGAGTAAGAAAGTGAAAGAGAGATGGGAAGTTTAGAACATTTAGTCATGTAAAAGATGGGATGAACAGCTAAAACTTTTGTATCACTTTCTTTCTCTCCCTCTCTCTCACTCTCTCATCTAAATTCTTACTTCTTCAAAGCTTTTCTCATACTATCCTCTAATTCATTCTTAATTATACAAGCAATGCTTTTTAAACATAGTTAAGTACTATTTCTGAAAAATCAAAATAAAAAACTGTAGTTAAATAGTATTCTTGAATTTATTCCTTTATTTACACAGCAGTGAAACATGGGCTGTGACTGCTGAAGACATGCGTAGGCTTGAAAGAAATGAAGCTAGTATGATCTGTTGGATGTATAATGTCAGTGTTCACACACGACAGAGTGTAAGCGCTCTGAGAGAAATGTTGGACATAAGAAGCATCAGATGTGGTGTGCAAGAGAGACGACTGTGCTAGTATGGTCATGTGCTGCATATGGATGAGGAGAGCTGTGTGAAGAAGTGTCACTCCCTGAAAGTGGAAGGAACCCATGGAAGAGGGAAACCCAGGAAGACATGGAATGAGGTGGTGAAGCATGACCTTCAAATATGGGCCTCACAGAGGCAATGAAGAAAGACTGAGACCTCTGGAAATATGCTGTGATTGAGAAGACCCAGCAAGTAAAGTGAGATCACAGCCGTAGCCTACACCAGTGTCGCATAACCAACCCATTGAGAAAGTAACGGGCAACATGCCGTGCTTGAGGAGACCTATTGAGTCAAGTAAAATCAAAATCAAATGGAAATTGTAGTTGTGACTGATGTCAGTGCCACCCGACTGGCTCCCATGGTGGTGGCATGCAATAAGCACCATTCATGCGTGGGTTGTCGCCAGTGCCGCCGGACTGGCTCCTGTGCTGGTGGCACATGAAAAGCATCCACTACACTCTCGGAATGGTTGGCATTAGGAAGGGCATCCAGCTGTAGAAGCCCAGCCAGATCTGATTGGAGCTTGGTGTGGCCTCCTGGCTAGCCAGTCCCCAGTCAAACTGTCCAACCCATGCCAGCATGGAAAACAGACATTAAATGATGATGATGATTTACAGTCATTATCCTACCCCCAGACTACAATGTAAATAGGTGTTATAAATTTGGTATTGTTTCTACTTTTCTAACCTCTCTTATTGTTTTAACTTTTCCATAATAAAGAGTATAAATGTTACTTCCATTGTACAAATTCTTTCACTTGTATTTCGTTTCCTATTAATATGCTTTTTCCATCAAGTGTTTTACTTGTCTAACTTCAAATATCATATCATATATTTGTTTTTCTCTTTTTC
>NC_068981.1:53834037-53836328 GCF_001194135.2 Octopus bimaculoides | reverse complement strand
ATATATATATATATATATATATATATATATAAAAGTAACTATATGAAAGCATTATTGCTGTTAGAAACAGCAATAATGAGGCGGTTAGCAAGACTTCTACTTTAATAGGCATAATATTAAATATTTGAATAAAAGAAGGGTAAAAATATCGCTTGCCAAAGATGAAAGTGAAAGCTTCAAAAACCACCAATTCTACGATAAATACACACACAAGCAACGCAATGAACACTTTAAAATATAGGCCTACCTTCAGGATGGAATTTGAAGATAGTTTACATACCCCAATATCAACTGATTTTATGCTGTGCATGAGAAAACATACTTTGCAATCTTCAGTTGGAGATAGCAACATCTATTTCCCAAATATTCACTTCGTCAACTCATGTGCGTTTCGAAATTTAAACGTCCCACTCTATGCGTGTATTTATCGTGTGTATTTATCGTAGAATTGGTGGTTTTTGAAGCTTTTGCTTTCAACTTTGGCAAGCGGTATTTTTACCCCTCTTTTATTCAAATACATACATATATATATGTAATCAAGGACTACTTGATATCAGCATGTACCATGTTTTCACAACTGGTTCGAGGTGTCCCGGTAACCATGACCAGACACAGACACTCTTGACTGTTCCACCCATGACACACCAGAACATATAATAAGTGATATAGGGAGGGGAGAGAGAGAGGGAAATGCACTAGCATACACTGGTGCTTTTTTTGTCAGCCACAAAAGGCTGAAAAGCAAAGCTGGCATCAGTGAGATTTGAACTAAGAAAGTTGAGGATTAGAACAAATACACCAATACATTCTATCTCGTGCACTAACAACTCTGCTTTATATATATATATATATATATATATTGGAAATATGCTGCGCGTGAGAAGACCCGGCAAGCCAAGTGAGACCTAAATCTAAGGCCTCTGCCAGTCCACTTATGCGTACCTTCCTTCCTTCATTGGACACTAAACTCCACTTGCGAAGACCTATTGAGGCAAGTGAAATCGAAATCGAGTTAAATTCGACGACTGGCACCCATGCCAACATTGTCTCCTTCATTGGACACAAAACTCAGCTTGTGAAGACTTATTGGGGCGAGCGAAAGCGAAATTGTGATGGCACCTGTGCCCAGCATCGCCTTTCTGGCACTTGTGCCCGCGGCATGTGTTAGGACTTTTGAGTGAGATTGTTGCCAGTGCCCTGGACTGGCTCTTGTGCAGGTGGCATATAAAATACACTATTTTGAGCGTGGCCGTTGCCAGTACCGCCTGACTGGCCTTCGTGCCGATGGCATGTAAAAGCACCCACTACACTCTCTGAGTGGTTGGCATTAGGAAGGGCATCCAGCTGTAGAAACTCTGCCAAATCAGATTGGAGCCTGGTGTTGCCATCTGGTTTCACCAGTCCTCAGTCAAATCGTCCAACCCATGCTAGCATGGAAAGCGGATGTTAAACGACAATGATGATGATGATGATGATGTGGTTGTCTACTCCTTATGCAGAGTCTGACCACCTCTTGTACCTACACCTTAGATACATCATGGCATAAATATATATATACACACAAAAAAAAACACGCACATACATGTGTGCATGTTAATTTTTAATGCTTCATGCATTAATTTTGTTAACAGTAACTCACCTATTATTCAGTTTGGTTATGCACAATGGGTACATCAAAATTGATGGAGACATGAATACATGTGTATATATTTTAAATTCTCTTTCTGAGTTGTTTTAGAGGAAAACCAGAAATATCACCTTCCACAAGAACAAATGGAGAGCCTCTACACAGTTGCTTGACCTGCTAAAAATAGCAGCCAAATCTCACTAAAATCATACCAAATCATTTTGGAAGATATTATGGATATGTTATATAATGTAGACAGTCCTACATATAGTATGCTTATAAAAAATAAAAGATGGGATGGTCATAGCTGGAATTCTTTAGTTTTAGTTCTGCTCGATCAGGACGGACCTAAACGGCAAAACCTGTTTTGAATAAGAATTACCTCTGTATAGATTTGATATACTCAAAAATAATCATTAGTCACAGAAAAGCATTTATATCTAAGTATTGTCAGAATTACTGCAATATGCTTACATTGCTGTGTGATTAAAAAGCTTGCTTTGCAACCACATGGTTTCAGGTTCAGTCCTACCATCTGGCACCTTAGGAAAATGTCTTCTACTATAGCCCTGGGCTGAGGACTGATCAATGCCTTGTACATGAATTTGGAGGATAGAAACTGTGTGGAAGCCCATTGTGTGTGTGCGCACGCATGTGCATATAT
>NC_068981.1:53826391-53833894 GCF_001194135.2 Octopus bimaculoides | reverse complement strand
ATACACTTTGAGTAATTATTATAGCAGAAGACCTACCAGCTAGAAAACTAGAAAACATATGTAGTCTAAATTTTACCTGCTCCACTCCCACAATTTGGATTTTTATTCGCATCCACAGCAACTCAAGTTGCTAACCTTAAGCTCTAAAAAATATTTTTTCAGCTTATCAAACCACTACACTCTCAGAGTGTTTGGCGTTAGGAAGGGCATCCAGCTGTAGAAACTCTGCCAAATCAGATTGGAGCCTGGTGTAGCCATCTGGTTTCACCAGTCCTCAGTCAAATCGTCCAACCCATGCTAGCATGGAAAGCGGACGTTAAACGATGATGATGAGGAGGATGATGATCAAACTTTGATATGGGAAAAGCCTACAACCCTTCACAATTAATTACTATTCTTCCTGATTGTTGTTTTTTATACCTACCATGGACTGCTTGAAGTTTACAAACTTCCTACACTTAGATCATTGGATCTTACAATTACATATTGATTTATATTTATATATGTATGTATGTCTGTGTGCATGTATCTGACCCCTCTACCACCACTTGAGAACCAGTGTTGGTTTGTATATGTCCCCATAACTTAGCAGTTTTAAACAAGAGATTGATAGAAAAATAACACAAAAACAAGTACTGTGTTTGGTTTTTTAAAAATAAATCCTGCAAAGCAGTGCCCAAGCATAGCTGAAGTCCAGCGACTGAAATAAGTAAAAGACAAATATTGTCAACTGTCAGCTCTAAAAGTACAGACATCCGTGGAATTGTAGAATCAGTCATGCAAAGGGCAGACTAGTGGAATAGCAGAATCAGTCACACAAAGGACACAATGTCTTGTATTTAGATGTATTCATTTACAACTGAGTTTGAATCCTGTTGAATTTGTCTGTCTTTCACTCTCCTGAGGTCAATAAAATGAGTATCAGTTAAATACTGGAAATGGCAAAGATTTGATTAATTGTTTCTTCCCCTCTAAATCAGTGAGTTTACTCCAAAGTTAAAAATCAATGCTAATCAAATGAGATGTAATAGTCATATGCTGTTGTTTAGCATTTAGCTAGCTCCAGGGCAGAGCTAATCAAGTAACTATCCTGTTTTCTATTATCATCATCATTATTATTATTATGCTGAAGTCAACTTCGCCTTTCATCCTTTTGGGGTTGATAAAATAACTACCAGTCAAGCCCTGCGGTCGATGCAATTGACTAGTCCTCTCCCATTGTACCTATAGTAGAAAGGATTATTATTATTACTGAGTGAAGGAGTAGTGCAGGCCATCAAATTGACACTGGGGTACAAATATATGAAGCCCAGTATACCCATCATGACTACCTGTTTGATAAGGGTACATGAGGCACATACATCACAACCATATGTGCACGACATGGAAATCTCATATCAAGATAAACAGTGCATGGCCATGCAGGTGGGGCCCAGTTAGTATTTTCTTCAGGTCAAGTAGCCTATCCCACTCAAATGATCCATGAATAAGGGTTGTTTAAGGATGTTGAATGAAACACCCATGTTTCCAGAGGTGAATTATTCAAACTCCAAAGAATTCCTCTCAACATATGGCTATGATACTCCCCTACTACTTCAGTCCATGATCAGAGATGCACAGATTGTCAGCTAAGAGACATGCTCAACTGGTTAAGGTCAAGCAACTGACAAGCAAATCTGTGGTATTGAGCAGAATATTTGTTGTAGCCCATCTTTTATACCGAGTCAAAACAATGTATATGATAACACTTCAAATCAGTTAAGATCAGAAGTCATGAGAGAACCACTGCCTAGTACTGCATCAAGGCATTTATTATTATTATGACTATTATTTGATATCTAGGAATACATTGTCTTTCCCTTTTAAAAAAAAAAGTGGCAGAATGTAATTTGAGATAGATTTAGCTGCTAGCATATTGAATGACTGCTTAGGATTTCCCTTACTGGCTTATATATCTTTAAGAAGCATGGCTACAGTAAAAACATTCCCTACCAAACAAGAAAAAAAAAAAAAAAAAAAAAAAAAAAAAAAAAAGCAAGGATATGTTGATGATTTTGTATTCAATCAAATACACAGAAATAACATCAGATTTTCCAATAGAACACAGTAGAAAATTATGTCAATAGTGAAATTCTCAAAAAGATTCCCATTTAGAATTCTCTAGCTGCTCTGAAAATTTACTTGATTGGGATTTAATAATTATCCAACTAAAGTTGCTTAGAAAGAAAATTTTAAATCAAATCTGGAAATCAAATCTGCTTAATACCTACAAATGCCGAGGAACTTAACCTAGAAACACAGTTGCAAGAAGTGCTGTATAAGGAAGGCTGTTTGGAAACAAAAAAAACTCAGGCAATAAACTGCATTCTTGTTTAAATCAATTTAAATTCTGGGGTGTGTTACCTGCCTACTAACCAGAATTAACCATTAACACTTTTGAGACCAATCTACCTGAGAGGGCCCCTAATTTTATGATAACCTTTTCCTGCTTTAAAGTGATCTAAATTAAATCTTTCCATCAAAATTTCATGTTAATTTATGTCCCAGATGTCAGCTTAATAATATTTCATTAAATTCTCCATTATTTTCAAAATTAATTAAAACAAAGGCAGTGTATTTCAATGGAAATATGCTAACAAAAGAGTTAAGCTATAGAATTTTCTCTCTTCACTGCAAGTGTCATTTCAATTTATTGAAATCCATTGGGTCACTATATTATGTTAGAATCAACTTTACTAATGTTTGATGGCTCGCTCAGATGTTTAAATTTATTAATCCTAGCAGATTATAAACTGGCTGCATTAATGAAAATGTTTATGCTTTTGCCAATGTGTAGCGAGATTTGATTCCAAATTTAGTCTTCAATCTGCTTTATGCTAAATGCCAGACTACTTTGCAAAGCAAGTGTGTATACAATAATCCACTGAAAGTATATTATATTATATTTGAATCAGAAAGGAGATGTATTTTATTCAGAAAGTGAAACACTGATACAATAGAAGATAGATAACCACTGCTACCGCTACCACCACCTTGTTCACATCTATAAACATTGTTCTATCAAACTAGTAACAATGCAGGATTTTAATGACGAAATGTAAATGGATTGCTTTGATGATAAATTCTATACACTTTCTAATCAAAAAAGCTTACAAAAATTATAATCAAGACATATGATCTCAAACAACAACAACACACACACAGATATGGTTGTGTGGTTAAGAAGTTCACTTCCCAATCACATGATTGTGGGTTCAGTTCCACTACATGACACCTTGAGGAAATGTCTTTTACTATAACCTTAGGCTGACCAAAGCCCTTTTAATGAATTTCATAAAAGGAAACTGAAAGAAGCCTGTAATATGTATGTATATAATATGTATGCATATATGTACACAGGTGTATATTTTCATACATCCTTGTCTTGACATTGTGTGGTAATTGCAGTTCATTTGCAATCCTCTGTGAAATCATGTCTGGCCATTGATTTGTTTGATGATTTCACAGTGAAGGTGAAATATTACCTTACTTGAGAAAGTTAGTGACAAGAAGGGCGTCTGGCCATAAAGAATCTGCCTCAATGAATTTTGTCTGACCCAATGAAGCATGGGAAAATGGATATTAAAATAACGATGATGATAATGATGACACACATACACGAATGATTAGATTGTACTTATTACTATTCTCTCTAAGACAGAGAGAATGCAAGATAGGGTATTTATAGATTAAAATTTATTGTGGAAATTGGAAAGTTCAATGCCTCACAACAATCAGTGGTTTCATTCTGAGCACAGAAATCTTCAGACTGATACAGTAATAAAGAAAATGGACACAATATATTGGGTTTCGGTAGTGTGAAGCTAAGCAAGTCATTCCCCTACCATAAACCCCAACACACAATATACCCATATTATAGAAAAACACAATGTATTATCACTATTTTCCATTGCTACATCAGACTGGATACACGGATGCTTAGGATGAAACCACTGGTCATTGGAGTATTGAATCTTTCAATTCCCAAATCTCATCATGCTTGTCTCTCTCTCTCTCCCTATGCTCCTGCAACCCAATGCCACTTTGTCATCTCTCTTTTTCCTGTCCAATCCCTGTCAACTGTATCAATGCTACCCTGCCAATCACCTATATACCTGTGTACTCCTTTTACTCACCTCTCCCACCTTCTTTTACACTCTTATGAAGTCCCTATTCATCACTCAGTCTAATCTTCTGTATCTCTCTACTTACATTTACCTCCTCGTACCTTAAGGGTATATCCTGGCACATAGTCAACACCATCTTCTCTCTCACTTTCTCTCTTCGACTGAGGTAACCATGTACTTCCTCTACAACAAGACACCTGTTTCTGTCCCTCTATTATAGTTTAACCTCTCTTCACCTGGCACAAAGCCATCTCCCTTAATACCACTCCCCTTCTCAGTTGAGAGGCTGTTGTCTTGCAAGTTACTTAGTGACCTCACTGGTACCAGTGCCTTGTAAAAAAACACCTAGTACACTCTGTAAAGTAGTTGGTGTTAGGAAGGACATCATATCAAAATAGACAGTAGAGCTTGGTACAGTCGTCTGGCTTGCCAACTCCTATCAAACTGTCCAACCCATGCTAGCAAGGAAAAACAGACATTAAATAATGATGAAGATGATGATGATGATGATAATAATAGCTGTTTTATTATTGTGATTTATTTGGGATGAAGCCTTTTAGATACCAACAACTGCCTAATGACATAAAGCATTTGCCTGAGTGTTTGGGATCCACTCATTTCTCAAATAATAATCATGATTATGTAAGGCATGTGGCTTGGTGGTTATCATATTTGGCCCATGATTGTAAGGTGATGAAGTCGATATGTGGTGGTGCATTATGTCTTTGAGCAAGACGCTTTATTTCATGTTGCTCCAGTCTACTCAGCTGGCAAAAGTGAGTAGCACCTGTAATTCAAAGGGCCAACCTTGTCACATTCTGAGTCATGCTGAATTTTCCTGAGAACTGTATTAAGGGTACATGTGTCTGTGGAGTGCTCAGCCACTTGCACATTAATTTCACAAGCAGGCTGTTCCATTGATCAGATCAACTGGAACCCTCATTGTCATAACCGATGGAGTGCCAGATATCCATGTTTATGTTAAGCAGTGTCCCCTGCATAAGATCACCAAAATTGTCTTACTTTCACTTTTCTTTGCTGGCAGGAGTTGGTTGTGTCATCTGCAATCTGAGACAATTGTTATTCAGAGTTAGTTATTGCCATTTGAAATGGGTCAGAGGACCATGTTTTGCTTGGGCATTCTGTTTTTGCTTGGGTATTCGGTCTGTATACACATACACACATTAAATATTTAACAAAATAAATTGACATTTAGTCCAACATATATTGATGAGTGCTCAATACACTATGCAAAGCAGAAATATATTTACATATATTTGAAGTGTAGCATACAGTTTGCTATACAAAGAATGGTGCAATCACAAATCAATAAAAGTGACTCACATTAAAATTAATAAAATAAATATTAAATCAACAATGAAGACACATAATAAAATAAAGACACATGTGTAAAAAAGAAGTCTTTAATACGTCTTGATTATTGATTTTGTGATTGTGTCATACATACATACATACATACAAACATACAAGTATACATACAAACAAACATACATACACCTTTCATCTTTTACTTGCTTTAGTCATTTGATTATAGTCATGCTGCAGCACCACCTTTACACATAGACATGCCATTACAAACACACACTAAACAGCAATGACTGGAAGAAAAGTACTCAATACCAAAAGTAAAGTATAAATTATTCAGTTTAGTTGGCCATAACAAAACTGACTTAAGCTATCAGCTTCATTAGACAAAAGATATGCCTGAATCCTCAATCAATTGTTTAGATTAGAGACATTCAATGACAATAAACAAGAAGATATGTGGAATATATCTTGCTTAATGTTATCGGTTATTGTTATTTAAAAGCTTCATCCAAAAGTAATCACAATCAAAGCCAGCGTTAGGTTAATCTCATGAAGCATATGCCAATCAAAATACATATTTTTACCAAGTGACAAAAAAATGTACACATGCATATGCACATATCCATATATATAATTTTCTTGTGTAACTTTACTTCACCAGTCACTCAGATAATCACATTTGCATTCAAAAAGGATTGTCATTTGTATACTCTCACACCTGCAGCAGAGCCACAGTCTAGTTGTACGTAATTTACCTCTGCAGCAATGGGGTGGGGGTGGGGGCACTAGAATGAAATAAGCTGGGAAAACTATAGTGTTGTAAGTGGTTGTATGAGACTGTCCCATGTATTAGTCTGGGGGCACTTCAAAGGGAACTCTGGAAACAGGGCAAAAGTATGCTGCTAGGGTTATCATATTTATTAAATATTTAATTTTTAGTTGGAGACCTTGAAATGAATTGGCAATTTCTCTCACTTCTTTTTAATGATATTTGCCAATGCAAAGTCCATGTATATAATCTATTTGGCACGTGTATCCTTACCAAATTCATATAAGGCACCAGTTACAACTAAATTGCATTTTTTTTTTCAAATTGAGGTTGCATTGAGAAAGGTGTGCCTGTAAAACTTCAATAGTTTTTTTGAGCAGGTAAATTTATGAAAATTTTGATGATTCTTAAACTACAGAATTTACAGATGAGTGTACATTTAAATGTAAATATCTGAAATTACACAAAGATGTATATTCCATAGAAATGCTGACTTTCTCAGATTTCACTTTTCTTTTAGTGATTATTTTACTAATTACAAATTGAATTTTTTTCGAGTCATGGACATTGAATTATCTGCATTAAATGAGAACTTTTTTTTTGTTTTTGGTAAACCAAACTTCTGCAAAAAGATTCCCAATAAAAGCATTTTTAACAATTGTATTCATGTAAAAATAGCAACTAGTACAGAAATTATTTCTTCTACATTTTTAGTCTGTTTTTCCATGAAAACGGCTATTTCCTTTCAGTCAATCATTTTCAAAGGAGTTTCATCTACTTCAGCTGTACTAGTTTCTAAGAAAATGTCTTTATGAACAAACTTTGAATTGATATTAAAAAAGACCACTCGTTGAACCACCTGAGTACTTTAAGAGTTTTGCAATATGTAATTAGTTTTTGAAATATGATCAGGAATTATGGGAAATACAATACAACACTGGGAATTCTCCATTGTATTTTTAGCCAAATATCCTGGTAATCTAGGAGAGAAGCCCTAATGGTTGTATGTTTTTCTTTGCTCATATAAAGTGCTCACATCTGACGAAACTGATAGCTTCAGCTAGTTTAGTTTTGGCTGACTGAATTATACACATAAACACATGGGGATATGTACAAACCTACAAATTAAAGGTCACCCAAGAAATAACTTGTGATATCTGAACTTACTATAGTTTACTGTGTTAAACTCCTAACATATATATATATATATATATATATATATATATATATATATATATA
>NC_068981.1:53821758-53825610 GCF_001194135.2 Octopus bimaculoides | reverse complement strand
GCCATGGAGGAATGTAGTGGCGGACAAAAAACAAGACAGGAAAACAATATATATATATATATATGTACATATATTATTTTATTTGTTTCAGCCATTTGACTGCAGCCATGCTGGAGCACTGCCTTTAGTCAAGCAAAATCGACCCCAGGACTTATTCTTTGTAAGCCTAGCACTTATTTTATTGGTCTCTTTTGCCAAACTGCTAAGTCACAGGAACGTAAACACACCAGCATCAGTTGTCAAGCAATGTTGGGGGGGACAAACAGACACACACACATATATATGAGTTAGGAAGTTTTCTTAGCAAACATGAGGCCCCCAGGTTCAATCACTCGCATGCATTTTGCACAAATATCATTTTCTATAGGTTCAGATCTCATAATTTGTGAGAGAAATTGGATAAACAGAAGCTGCGTAAAAGCTCATCAGACAGATTGTACCTGTAATTTAAAAGGTCCAGCTATGTCACACGCAGAGTCATGCCCATTCTGTCTGAGAGTATGTAAAGAGTGCATGTATCTATGGAATTAGCTAACTATATGCCAATTTGATGAGCAGGTAGTTTCAGTAAGTTGAACAAATGAAAGCCCATGCTTCGAAATTTTAAAGTCAATTTATACGTATGTGTGTGAGAGAAAGAGAGAGAGAAAGAGAGAGAGAGAAAGAGAGAGAGGGAAAGAGAGAAAAAGAGAGAGAGAGGGAAAGAGAGAAAAAGAGTGTGTGTGTATGTGTATGTATATATGCGAATGTACCATCATCATTATCATCGTTTTAACACCCACTTTTCCATGTTTGCTTTCCCTCTCTCTGTGGGGACAGAGTGGACACATACTGGTTACTGGACTGGCCATTTTAATAATTCTTCTCAGCAGGAAATTTTCTGTCTCATGGATGTTCAGTCTTGTGAGCCTTTAGACAACTAGGATGTCCTCCTGAATACTTGATATCCACAAAAATGTAAAGTTAAAAAATATCTCTTTAAATATTCATAATTATACTCACAATATAAATGTTCTACTTCAAAACATTTAACTTGTTTCATAAAGCTGAGAGAGAGAGAGAGAGAGAGAGAGAGAGTTGTTGACCTTTTCTAGCATTGGGCAATGCACAATATTTCTTTTTCCTGGTATCATTACAACATAAACTTCATCACCATAAATTTTTTTGTATCTCCTACTAAGGCAGAAGTTTTACACGATTGTACACTAAAGCACACACATACATATGCATACATCCATACATACACACACACAGAAGCATGCATGTGTGCACTTTTACACACGTGTTTACAAATTCACATTCATAATTTATAAGTATGATGATGGTTGGTACTAACACACTTTATGTATTATTGTCTTTTGAAGATTTAACAATTCACCTGTGAATTTTAGCACGACTTCACACAAACCTCTCGGGAAATATATGGTTTCCAAGAAGGCAACTAAATATGTTGAGTAGTTAGATGGTTAATAAAATATTCAACCATTACAAACTAAATACCTAGCTGAATTCTATAGTAGTAACAGAATGTTAAGATATGAACCACTTAATTTTAATGTAAAACCACAACAGCTGCATTGGATAGTGTATTCTGATTCAAAATGTAGGGAGAAAACCAGGAGTTCAAATTCTGTAATATCCACTATGTTGTGTACTAAAAAGGAATGCAATTTACATAATTATATATGGTTGTTGAAAAGTAGCACAGTAAACTATGCTACAAGTATATTTGATGTATCCCCCCAAAAGAGTGATGAGTATAAATATTAGAATATCTAATTAAGCTTAAATAGAAATGTTTGGTCGTATTAGACTTCATCAGCCAAGGAGAGTCTAACTGTGACCCTTAGTTCTTCCAAGGACTAGAAAGATATAGGATTTTTGTGAATGAACACAGAGTGATGCTGCAATTTTACTGACTGAAAACTATGCAGGAACACCTACTACATGAAAGTATAATAGTGGCTGCTGGTATTCTTAACAGACAATATAATATTTTCCATGATGATAAGGTGAAATCAAATCTAATAACTGCAGCTGTTTGAAAAGATACAGTCACATAGTTTTGGACTGAAAAGCCCAAAATAAGTAAAATAGTCAAATAGCTGAAGTATTAAACTACCACTTCATAAGTTGTGAGTTCATATCTTCTGCTGCATGCATTTTATCATGTTATTGAGTAACAATTTTATATGCACAAATCAGAAATAGTTACCAGGTCCTCTGGGAATGTTACCTTAAATAGGTTAGCACCCTGTCCATGAAGAGATTTGTTATTTACTCAGAGTTCACTACTAAATATGTTCTAGCTCTTAGAATCTTATGTGCCTTGTGGAAACATTTATCAAATATTGTTGCCAGTACCGCCTGACTGGCCTTCATACCGGTGGCACGTAAAAGCACCCACTACACTCTCGGAGTGGTTGGCGTTAGGAAGGGCATCCAGCTGTAGAAACCTTGCCAGATCAGATTGGAGTGTGGTGTAGCCACCTGGTCCACCAGTCCTCAGTCAAATCGTCCAACCCATGCTAGCATGGAAAGCAGACGTTAAATGATGATGATGTCACTGTAAAATAATGCTTTTCATCTGTTTGATACTATGCATTTATACATAACAAGTTGAATTTCATAAAAACATTAGTTTTCCAATAGTATAAACAGTGGCTACTGTTTGAACTATTTGTATTATGTTTTAGCAACATAAAATATCACTAGTTTCTGTAGATTCTACTGTTTTACACTAAATCTAAGGCTACTTATAGTTATCTAGAGTTTTTTTAGTGATAGAAGCTAAGTATTGCAAAGCAAACATGCAGTGAATAGCTTTAAGATTTAGTTTAAAGCTGATAGGTCATAAGAGCTATCAGAAAAGATAAAACCACACATAACACACCATAACAGAAATACTATATGTCAGTAAAAACAGAGAATTCAATCTAAATCTTCCAATACATACAAGCAGTTCTGCATGATGTGCAGACATTTCTTATTTTACTAGAAACGTATGTGGCATGTGATATGTACCAAGGAGCCAATGAGCAATGGTATTTCTATAAAAGCAGATACCATCTACATAATTCAGCTAAATAAACTAAGCTAATCTACAACAGCTGAACTGTAGGTTTAAGAAGAAAAGAAATCAGTATCAAGGAGACAAGTGCTTACAAGTTATTCAAAGATTCTTGTAAAAGATGATAATATTAAGAAATAGTTATCAAAGTAAATAAAGATCAACTGTAATACCCCCCCACCCCGCAAAAAAAAAAATTATAAAAGAAACAATGCTTACATTAAAAAAAATTATCCTTAAATATAAACTTAATATTATCTTTCAGACAAATGTTTCTCTTAATATTAAGATAGGACGGTGGTAGGAGATGGCATTGAAGCATTTGACCAGGTATATTATATTTACTTTCATGCAACATATATCTGAGTTCAAATCCTCAGAGGTATGATGGTGAAACTGGGTACATCTCTTTTTAAAAGAAGGCTTGATATCTAGAGGAAATCATGAAAATTACTCAAATTGTAAAGAATTCTGAAAGTATATTTGAAAAAAATTATGTATAGGCACAGGAGTGGCTGTGTGGTAAGTAGTTTACTAACCAACCACATGGTTCTGGGTTCAGTCCCACTGCGTGGCACCTTGGGCAAGTGTCTTCTACTATAGCCTTGAGCCGACCAAAGCCTTGTGAGTGAATTTGGGAGATGGAAACTGAAAGAAACCCGTCGTATATATATATGTATGTGTGTGTATATGTTTGTGTGTGTGTGTGTGTCCCCCAACATCACTTGAAATCGATGCTGGTGTGTTTACGTCCCCGTAACTTAGCAGTTCGGCATAAGAGA
>NC_068981.1:53813116-53821748 GCF_001194135.2 Octopus bimaculoides | reverse complement strand
TCGATGCTGGTGTGTTTACGTCCCCGTAACTTAGCAGTTCGGCATAAGAGACCGATAGAATAAGTACTAGGCTTACAAAGAATAAGTCCTGGGGTCGATTTGCTCAACTAAAGGCGGGGCTCCAGCATGATCACAGTCAAAATGACTGAAACGAATAAAAGAATATCTGTATATCAATAATTGATGGAATATACTTTATCATTTAAGCAAATAATTGTAATTTTCATAATTGTGATTTCATAAATGCTAGAATTCTTTGGCCATGTTTTTCTAGCATTCATCAGCTGTTTAAGAGGAACATCAGCTACAAAAAGTCATGGGCACAACCTCTTCATTCAGACCAAACACTATATAAAACACACACATACACAATCCATCACCAGCGTCAGCAGCAGCAGCACCACCACCACCACCACCATTTCACTGATTCCTACCAGTAATGTAACAGAAAGCCGTAAATCATTTTTAAGTTGCCTTACTCCAATACATAAGAGTTATTATAGCCATTGTTGGCTATTCCTCCTTTCCAAGTATTTTGTCGCTTCTCTTTTCTAATTTGCTGTGCTGATATTTCAGGTGAGTGAGGAAATTGGTCATTGCATAAAACATGTGTTCATACAAGTTGCACTTCAGAAGCTGAGATAGAGGTAATCGGGCCTTGCAGATATTTCTCATTATTACAAGAACTCAAATATATTTCACATAAAGACATATTGGTAATGAGGTAATGAGTTCAAACACTACAACTTCCACTGATTCCTGCTGAGTTTTTCAGTTGTTATCTTTATATGCTTCAGTGACATTTGTGTTTGGATAACTTTGTATATCATGATGAGATGAGAAATCTGACTTTTTGAAGCTGTCCATTCTTTTCAGGAAGAGAAAAAAGACCCTGAGACAACAGATTCCTCTTCTCATAACATACAAACTTATTCAAAATTATTATAGGCGCAGGAGTGGCTGTGTGGTAAGTAGCTTGCTTACCAGCCGCATGGTTCTGGGTTCAGTCCCACTGCGTGGCATCTTGGGTAAGTGTGTTCTACTATAGCCTCAGGCCGACCAAAGCCTTGTGAGTGGATTTGGTAGACGGAAACTGAAAGAAGCCCGTCGTATATATGTGTTTGTGTGTCTGTGTTTGTCCCCCTAGCATTACTTGACAACCGATGCTGGTGTGTTTATGTCCCTGTCACTTAGCAGTTCGGCAAAAGAGACCGATAGAATAAGTACAAGGCTTACAAAGAATAAGTCCTGGGGTCGATTTGCTTGACTAAAGGCGGTGCTCCAGCATGGCCGCAGTCAAATGACCGAAACAAGTAAAAGAGTAAACTCATCAGTTTCCTCAGATCCAATTATTTCAATTAGATTATATTTAATGATGATCAGTATTGTCACAAAGAGACCTGGATATAAAATGCACTTACCCCAACAACAGAAACCATTTGAATATGAAAGTTGATTCACAATAACACCCTATACTAAACACCAATTATGAATCTAAATGGGGTGTTTTGATTTGTGGAAAATAGAAGCCAAATCTCCCTAAATCATGCTACATCTAAAAACAAAAGGCAATGACACAGATGCACAGATGGAATGCCTTTTGAATACAGGTCTGTTGAGCACCAATGAACAATGAAGACCAGTGAGAAATGAATAGCAAGAAGCAATGGAATACTAAAGAACAATGAAGATAAAATGAACACCAAATAGTAACAGAGTCTCTTATGAGCACCAAAGACTAAGGAAGTCTAATGAGTCCCAATGAGCAATGAATACTGATAAGCATCAGAGAAATGGGGACTAATAAGCACCAAAGAGTAATAAGGGCTAATAACTATCAAAGAGCAATTAGGACAATTGAGTATCCAAAAAGAAACAAGTACCAAAAATTAATGAGAGCTAATGAATATTGATGACTAATAAAGACTAATAATACAAATGACCAAGAGGACTAATGAAGGCTTAACTATACACCACTAGCAATTTATGATGGAATTTAGCAGTTGTTTTTATTATTTTACATCTAATTATGAAAATTAATGGGATGGTCTGTGCAAATATAGAGACTAGTGTATTAGTGATGCAAGTATTTTTCTATGAATTCTTCACATTATAATTGCAGAACTCATGCCAGCATAGAAAAAGGACATTAAATGATGATGATGATGATGATGATAATGATGAAGTCCATAATACATGTGCAATCAGAATAAGAAATATTCTATGTAGAAAATGTAAGCAGAAACTTACTGTATTAGAGTTTCACTGAGTAATATTCAGGAGCGCAGATACTCATGTAGTACATAAGAGTTACAAACAATAATAACAAATGGTTTTGTTGTAGAAAACATTCAAAGCCATTTATTTCTCAGACCTTTAAATATGGACATAAATAAAGTTAGTTTGTTATGAAAGACATATTGATTAGTAATAGTAAGATGTATTGATTCATTTGATGTGATGGAGCTAAATCATGTGTATGTTTCTGCATAAATACGCACACATATATATAGACACACTGAATAAAACACACACATATACTCATACTTACACATACATAGATATACACATACAAACAAACTATATTCATACATATATACATACACAGTACATACCTACACACACACAAGCACACATATACATATATATTACTTATGGACATATACTCAGACATACACATAAACATACAAACATGAAGTGCCTAAAATCTGTTTAATGTGTTTTCTTTTTTGTACTGCATAGAGATCAAATATATTCTGAGTAGATTTTTATGTACTTTCATTGATTTCAGTTGATAGATGTTAACAGAATAATAAAAAAAAAACAGAAAAAGAAAAAAAAAATTTGTATTTTATATTGCATAGTTCATCCATACCACTGACAGACCTTTCTAGTTTGTGTTCTCATTAAATGTTTACATTTATTTATCTATTTGTGTGAGTGTGTGCATCCATTCCATACATACACACATATCTATGTAGGCATGTGTGTTTGCATGGAAACATATAAACAGAGTTGCACATTGCTGCATAGTAAGGTGGTGTAATAGTCACACTAATAGGAACATATGCATAAAAATTAACAATAACTATAGTGTAGTTTTATATATATATATATATATATATATATATATATATATATATATTCACACACATACATGTGTGTATGCGTATATATATGTATGTATGTATACATATACATATATAATGATTACCTCATCTTGTCAAATGATAGCCGTATCGCATAATAGCGAGACATTTGTACATTATTGGATTTAAGTGACAAATGCTTGTTCAACACTTTTGCCACTCTCTTGGTTGTCATAGTAGATTCCAATGACAAACATTGCAAGCTGACTGGTTACTATTTTGCCTGCAAGTTTTATATCAGAATATCTTTCTCCTACAAGATGCCTTCCTCATGGCTTTATCAAAAATAACAGGAACCTTCTCTACCCTGGGGAAATCTATTTAACCCATAGACAGGAGATGGGTTGCTGACAGGTTCTACTATTCTGGGTCAGAACAAACCTGGGAGTAACAGCTATTAAGGGGTGACTCCATGCTACCCACAACTTCAGAGCTCTCAGAATGGAGCCTCACCACCAGATGCAGCTTAATGTCATACCCAGAAAACACACACATACACATATACACACCCTAATTATAGGTAATGCAAGTAAGATTTCTCTGATACACACTGCTTGTTTAAAAGTGCTATCTTCAAATTTGAATTAAACCTGCTATCAAAATTTCAAGCTAATTTTATGTTCTAAACACCAACTTAAAAATGACAATTATTTTACTAATTATTTTTCATTAGATTAAAAATCAATTGTAACAAAGGCAGTATATGGGTGAAAGTATGGCAGTGTGTATGATACTTTGGACAAGTGTCTTCTACTATACCTCTGGGTTAGCCAAAGCTTTGTGAGTGGATTTGGGAGACGGAAACTGAAAGTAATCTGTTATGTGTGTGTGTGTGTGGTGTGGTGCATATTTGTATCTGTCCTCCCACTACCTCTTGACAACTGTTGTTGGTTTGTCTATGTCTCAGTAACTTAGTGGTTTGGCAAAACAGACCAATAGAATAAGAACCAGACTTTTAAAAATAAGTCCTGGGTCACTTCATTTGACTAAAACCCTTCAAGACAATACTCCAGCATGCCTGAAATTCAGTGACTGAAAGAAGTAAAAGATGTACTTCAAAAGAAAAATAGTAACAAAAGAGTCAACTAGATGTAACAAATACAGACTATCAAAGAAGTAATGTAACTTTTCTAAGAAGCCTTGCAAAATATATTCACCTCTTTTCCTTAAGTACATCCACATCATTGGGTACTTTGCTACAACCATTTCACTAACTCCTGAAGAGGTTCTGCAACCCATCCAGTTTCACTATATTCACTCAATACAGTGTTTTATAATTTAACCTTGCATCTGTGTGTGTGTGTGTGTGAGAGAGAGAGAGAGAGAGACACACACACACACACACACATTCCTTAAAGATCTATACAAGGTTGTGTAGGTGTCAGAAACTTATAGAGATGAACAAAGAAAAGGACAAAGGCGAAAATATTAGAGATGAATACAGATAAAGTGTAGGAAGTATGAAGAATGATGATTTAATAAAAACATTATGAGAAAAGGGAAGAGGAAACTTTGTTCATAGTGTAAAGTACTACTATGAGTTATAAGTAAGGTAAATTTGGTTGGGGACATCCATCAATGTCAGTATAATTAATAATGGAATGGGCGGTTCTTCTGTTAAAATGGCAGCTGTCATGACTTTTCTTGATTAGGTCAGTCTTTCTATCTGAACAATGCATTGAACATGATGCGTGTGTATGTGTGCGCACACAACACATACATTGATACATATTATACACACATAGATAATACATAGACACTTATTACACTGTCCGCATACACACGCATGTCCAAACTCTTTTATAAATACATAACTGCTCACCTCCATCACACAACTACACAATCGCTTTCTCTCTCTCTCCCATATATATCTTCCTTCTTACAAACATATACTCACCCATATAACCAGACATCCACAGTCTCTCTCTCTCTCTCTCTCTTTCTCTCTCTCATATACATAGTGCACCATTAGACCATAACTGTTGGATCCAGTTTGCAAATTTATCACAAAGTTATCTCCTTCATCTATTTATTCCTGATGGTTGATAATCTGACAAACACAGTATCATCTAAAAGATATATCTCTCTGGTGAATAGCTGCTTCACAGAAATAATTAGCTAGTTGAAAATATCCAGCCAAAAGCAAACCACTGGATAAACAACTGCACAAAAATTAAATAGCATTAGAATACTACTAACACTTATATCATTCACTTTGTTGTGATCAACATACATCAGAACTTAATTTTTTATATATTTATTTTTAGCTGAAGTTTCTTTGTTAATTTTACTTTTTCTTTTTCGTCTGTAATTATGATAGCCAAAACTCCACAAAGGTTCAAATAAACATACATTTCTTGTTGAAAGCAAACAATTTCATTTTTCTCTCAAGATTAGCTCAAACATTTTTACTTCACCAAAGTTTTCTCTATTTAGATGCCTTTTCTACAGGGAGCTGATAGATATTGAATGGGGAGAGAGGGAGAGGGAGAGAGAGAAATACAAAAAAGAAGCAGAGCAGAGGAGCTAATTAAAACTGATAGCTTTAATATAAAAGCATAAATCTATGATTTCCATGCTAGTATATGTTGAATGGCATTTCGACAATTTGCATGAGTCATTGAAATAAGTTATTTAAAAAAGATTTTTTCTCTCCTAATGTTAAATCCTAAAGAGTAAAATGAGAGTGGCAGCTATATAAAAATAGGTTGTCTGCTAGAAACAATATGATGTTTTCAACAGAGAATGGACTGTGGTACTGTGCTTAAGTTGTAAAAACATCCATTCAGCTGACTTATTTCTATGAATCAGAGTTCTGCGTCAGTGAATATGCATTTAACTTAAATTATGCAGCCAATAAGCAGCTTACCTGACATACTATTATAGCGCTTTCTGGATCATGCGAACCAGGTAAACTTCTTTGCCTGCAGGTTAAAATTTTGCCCACGGTTAAATTTTGAATTGCTCCAGTTATCCACAAATCCATTTAGGAAAAGAAAAAAAAATAATGAATCAAGCTTTTAAGATCAAAATACTCTATAAAGTATCTAGCTAATTATAACATTTTAATTAAAGTTGCTTAGTGCAATTTCATATTATATCTATGAATTTATGAAATTGAATATTCATTATTTTTCTCATTACAGATATGCCCTCCTTCATGAGGCACTTGCAATTCACCCATGGCATGAAAACAGTACTTCCACCTCTGATCTAGACAAGAAAAAGGTACTCTAATCTACTAATAATCCAGCAATACTATAATAATCCATGCAGGTTTGAAGAATGTAATTAGACACAGGTGTGAATTGCAGATGATAATCTAGCTTGATTATATTCATTCGGCATCTATTGGTAGAGACGAGACACTGTAGGACTGAATGATTAGAAAGCTAGAAGACTTACCATGAACAATATCATGACATTGTCAGTAGATATAAAAGTCAGCCATTAACACTAGGTAACAAATCTAACAGTTACATTGCTTATAACTCTGAGAAAAACTTTTCACAATGTCATTTCCACTCCATATGCTTCTGTAAAATATAATTACTCAAATGTTTATATTTTACTGGAGACCTCATGAAGGTTTAACTTTACTGGTCAAGAATTTGGTGTCCACTCAATAGATTATAAGTTCTTAAAAGTTAAAAGTGAAATGCAAAATTATAACTTCCCATTTATTCTTCATCCATAAATTAAAAAATAAAAATAAAAATAAAATAATTATTGCTGTTGTTGTTGTTGTTGCTGTGCAATTCTTTTATCAAATAGTAGAAAGAACAAATACTTTTGAAGTGAAAGAAATGAAAGGAAAGCTATATTGCATTTGTTATTTGTAAACTGATATTAACTCCAAGAGCAAATTATTAAGCAAACAACAACAGTTGAAAGGTATGGGTTCAAGAAATGTTTCTTGCTACATCCAAACAATAATGAAGGCATTCAGTTCATGAACAGATTGAATTACTGGCAGCCCTCATCAGATATATAAATCTGTCTTTAGAAGTATGTCCAGAAGCTATGTTATATATGATTGGTTGACAGTCGTGTATGCAGATAGCAACAACATTTTCATATAAATTTGTGAAACATCTTAGTATGAGTACTTCTCTCCTGGAAGTCTCTACTGCATAGCTAGCTGCATTAGTTTCTTTGTATGTTAAGGTCAGAGAGGGAAGAAATAGACAGTGATAAAAATAATACAAGAGTGAGAGTGAAAGAAATAGACATAAGAAAAGAGAGACAGGCAAACAGACAGTTACAAATAATCAAAGCAAGAAAGAAGTAGTGAGATAGTTGTTAAGTATGGAAGATCAAACAATCCACTTCCACACATCTGCATGATCGCATTTGTGTGTGTATGTGTGTACGTGTGTGTGTATGTGTGTGTGTACAATAAAACGACATTGTGAGGGAATAAAGAAAAGAAAAAGGAAGAGATGATGATGTAAAACAAGTGTGAGTACTCATTCATTAATACTGCCACCACTACTAGTTGTACCAGCAGTGATAGTTATAGTAGTAGTGGTTAGTGATAGTATTAATAGTCATAGTGTTGTTGCTGATGGGAGTGATAGTGTAATAGTGGTGAGGATAATACTGATAGTGGTTGTAGTGTTGGCCATAGAATTGGTAGTGGTAATGGTGGTGGTGGTGGTGGTGGTGGTAGTGATAATAGTAGTGTTGATATCATGTGATCCACACCACAGAACTTGACAATATTAGAATATAAGGAAAACACCATCCTTTACCTTTGTTCTTTGATGTTGCTACTGTCTTTTATCATCAAAAGTGTTCCACTAGAAACAATTTTGTTTTGTTTTTTTGTTGTTATTGTATATTAGGAACTGTATTGTCCAGCATGGTGACAGTGATGGTGTTAGTACTATTGATAACACCACTACAATGACCACAACCATTATTGTAAATAATACTATGCCAGAAGAACTTATAAAGGTAAAGAATGCCAAGATAACCATATAAAGCAGAAAAGCCTTAGACCATCTTGGGGCTCATCATTTCTATAAGCTCCATAATGGAAGTATACAAACACACATACACAGACACAGTCACACAAATAAAAATGTATTTAAGTTGAAAGATGTTACATGGAATAAACGCATTCACTAGTATGTATGTAGAACATTCTTTGACAAAAGAAAAGATAGAAGAGAGAGCGATAGGATACATCCAGTCCTTAAGACAGCCCTGAAAGAAAAGAAAGATGGATGATGGTCATATGTGAGCAATGAGAGAGAGTAAAGGAGAAAGAATGGGAGAGAGAGACAGATAGAAAACGGTGAAGGGGAGGAAAAAAGGGAATTATAGAAAGGATGAGAGAGGAAACAGTATAGAGTAGAGTTGCATCAAAAAGATTAAGATAAACTTACTTGGAAATGGATGCGTGATATTCAATCAAATAATATAAATAATGTATATATATATATATATATATATATATATATGCAAACACACACACA
>NC_068981.1:53812249-53813106 GCF_001194135.2 Octopus bimaculoides | reverse complement strand
TATATATATATATATATATATATATATATATATATATATATATATATGCAAACACACACACACACACATCAGAAGCGACTCCAGATCATCAGCGTCATTCAGATTCATCACAGATTTTGCATAAGATACATGCCTGCTTGAAGAATTTCACATTTGTCCCTAATATTTCTAACCCGAAATGGCTTATTTTTTATATCTAGCACTATGACTGTCTCCGTTTCTAAGTTAAGGGTAAAAATAAAGCAACCCTGCAAAACACAACTGATCTTTTACACACAAATGCACAGAATAACAGCAATCAAATAACGACAGCAGGGTCCACGACAAACATCGCCTGTACTCTTGACAAGAGATGCCAGTTAGTCTTTTACACCTACTAGGCTCATTTGTATAAGCCCGAGTTTCTGGATAATTTTTCGTTCCTTTAAGAATATTGTAGAATGGAAATTTTTCATAGATTGGAATTTAAATCCTAATCTCCATAGAATTTTTATTGTTTCAAGAAAAAATTGAATTTGAATTAGTTTTAATTTTTATGATTATAGATAACAACTCAGGCTGTAACTTCTGAACCCGAGTCAGGCACAAGTGAATGATGTCAAGAGAACGTCTGCTACGAATGATATTTTTTGACACAGAACACCTCTAAGATGACTGGCAGATGGTGAATGAAAATAAATAAACTGCGAGCAGGATCAATAAAAGGAGCCCGACTTATGGGCTGCAAGTACATACTTGAAGTCAGTGTTGGCAGAAATTAAATCAGCTTGCAAATACACTTTCACCCGTACTTTTTTGTTGAATTTCCTATCACGGTTCAGTACATTTTATATATATATATATATATGTATATATAT
>NC_068981.1:53811354-53812108 GCF_001194135.2 Octopus bimaculoides | reverse complement strand
ATATATATATATATATATATATAAATAAATGTATGCATATTTTTTCAATGTGTACATATAACAAGGGAAAAATAAATAAATAGTTACCAGGGTAGCAAAAATTCACATAAGTGCCAAAGATATTACTTATAAAGGTAGAAATTTCAGGGTAAAGTGAATTGTTTTTGTATAACATGGATAAATTAAGAAATGGTTGAATAAAACCTGCGTTCGACTCCATTTCTTAATTTATCCATGTTATACAAAAGCAATTTACTTAACCCTGGAATTTATATATATATGTATATATAAATGCACATGCATACATGGGTATCCTAATGATAATCATGGAAAACCACTTTCCATGCTGGCATGGGTTGGACAGTGTGACTGGAACTGGCAAGCAGCAATGCTACACTGAGTTTCAGTGTCATCTCTGGCATGGTTTCTATGGGTGGATGACCTTTCTAACGATTTTAAATAAAAATCATGTTTGCTTGATGTAGGCCTTCATTGTTAACCATTATAGTATTATGACAAAGTAATTTAGTAAATTTAACAGTAGCATAGTGAAAAGTAAAAGAAATTCTAGGCAGCTTCCCAAGCTGAACTAAGCAACAGATGTGAGTAGCGATTTCATTTTAAGCTATTGGCAGTCTACAGATCAAATAAAACTTTCACAAAAGCTGCATCAAAGAACAAAAGAGCATCTCATTTACACAGCTAATAAGCTAAACTCTTTATCTAGCAGTTATACTCTGTTTATTGATATATA
>NC_068981.1:53791465-53810959 GCF_001194135.2 Octopus bimaculoides | reverse complement strand
ATGTCATCATCATCATCATTTAATGTCTGCTTTCCATGCTGGCACGGGTTAGATGGTTTGACTAGAACTGGTAAGCCAGGAGCTGCACCAGGTTGCAGTCTGATTTGGCATGGTTTCTATGGCTAGATGTCCTTTGTAATGCCAACCACTCCAAGAGTGTAATGAGTGCTTTTACATGCCTTTACATCAGCAGGGTACCGTTTACATGACACCAGCAACAGTCACAACTATGCTTTCATAAGTGCCATTTACATGAGACCAGTAATGGCCATGACTGTCTATAATTTCACTTGGTTTGACAAATCTTCTCAGCACAGCATTGCCAAGGATTTGGTCACTGCTCATTGCCTCTGTGAAGCCCAACATTTGAAAGATTATGCTACCGGTAACAGCTATGACTAAAATTTCATGGGTGCCATTTACATGACACTGGCAACAGCCACAGTTGCCTTGATAAGTCTTCTGAAGCACAGCATATTACCAAAGGCCCAACATTTGAAGATCATGCTACACCACCTCATCCCATGTATTCCCAGGTCTACCTCTTCCACAAGTTCCCTCCACAGTTAGAGATCAGCACTTCTTTATGCAGCTGTCCTCATCCATATGCAACACATGATCATACCAGTGCACTTGTCTCTCTTATGCCCAACTTTTCTCTCAAGATGCTTATACTCTGTCGTACATGCACACTAACATTGCACATGCACCAAAGCATACTAGCTTCATTTCTTTCAAGACTACACCTGTCCTCAGTGATCACAGCCCATATTTCACTGCTGTGTAGCATGGCTGTTTGCACACAGGCATCATACAATCCGCCTTTCGCTCTGAGAGAGAGGCCTTTAGTTACCAACAGAGGTAATATTTTCTTAATGAATAACGAATTTAGATCATCATCATCATTTAATGTTTACTTCTCCATACTTGCATGGGTCAGGTGATATTTTCAAAGGTAAATAAATCTACAGCTGGATGTCTTCTTGTTACCAAACCCCATCCATTTGCAAGCAAGGTAATATTTCCATAAAGGAAGGTGATGTTCATTCATAACCAACATAGGTTATCTAGTCAAAGACACACACACACACACACACACACAAGTACAAACTGGGACAATTGAGTGAGCAAGTTATTTTGTAATATTAATTTACAATTGTTTCATTGAAATTTGATTGATTAAATATTGTTATATAATGTAATTATGTATGTAACAATTTATTCATGAGGTCTTGAATTTAACTCATGAGAATTATGTATAGGAAATGAATTTTACATATAATTCTCATGAGTTAAATTCAAGACCTCATAAATAAATTGTTGCATACAATGATGGAATCATATCACCACCATCACCACCACCACCACCATTGCTATTGCCATCATCAACATTATCATGATTTAACATCTATGGTTCATGGTATGATAGCATGAGGTGAACAGTTTGACAGGATTCAACAGGTCTAAAGACACATTGAACTCTAATATCTACTTTAGCATAGTTTCTATGGCTAGATGCCCTTCCTAATGCCAACCCTGGCATTAGGGTATTTTCTTGAGATACCAGCAGTTGTGGGGTTGCCATGCAGTTTGCAAAACTAAGATCCTCTTTGACTGAGTGGGGTAACAGTAGAGAAAAGGGGTGGCTTTATTCTAGGAGATGAAGGAATAGAGTATGAGAAAAGGGACCAAAACAGAATGGGTTTCTTGCTGTGGATGAGCATGAGGATGGGAGTGACTGGTGTAGAATTGGACAGAAACAGAAATAATGATAACGTATACATTTCCACAATTCTCAATCGATTTTCACCAAACTTTACACACACATCAGTTATGTCCCAAGGATGGTTCTGCACTATAACATTTTGCCTAGAGCTCCTGCATAAATGGACATTGGTTTTTGTATGTAAGGTCTTCTGTACTTTTTTAATCTTTTTATAAAAGTGAAAGGATTTTGTCTATTTACTTCGACTGTCCACCTGCGCAGTGACCCAGTCAGGAAACAGGATTTGGAAGCTGTCATTTTGTTTTCATGTAAATAAATGTTTATGTTAATTACAAAGATTTATCCAAAAATTTAGAAGATTTTCCAAATTTATCATATGTACATAATTTTTTTGTATGTAGAGTCTTCCATACATTTTTAATCTGTATCATAGTATTTTGGAATATTAGAGAATATTTTTGACTGTGATTAAATTGACTAGGAACACTGTACAAGGTGAATGTCCAATACCAAACAATCTTAATCTCCATATTTAAGCTGCATTAAACTTTGGCAAGCTTACCTTTACCTCTTCTGAGCTACTTGAAAGGTGACGTTCCATTTCCTCTTTTATTTGATAATACCGTTGTTTACCTACCAATGTGTTATTTCACTTTAAGGATGCTTATTTGTCCATCCATTATGATATTTGGACTGTTGTCCATTGTTTCAAATACATTTTAGAGTTGAGGTTCTAGCCTGTTTTAAACAATCACATATGATTTGTCCCAAAGAATCAACCTTTAAATAAGTATTTTGCTACCACTAGTGAAAGCTATATGTATCTTTCAGAAAGTTCCATACCAATTTCACTTTATGCGGTATTTAGGGTGGGAGAATGACTTCATGATGTCTGCTAATTCCTTATTACTGTTAACTCATTACAGCTATGAAATCAAGAACAGTTTTCCCACTTGTATATATCTTCAGATATCTACAATCTCTATAGAATGTTTCCATTACCTAGCCAAATTGACAAGGTCCTTACATATAGGTTTGTCTCTCACCCCACTTTCAGAACATATCTATAAAATCATCACTGTCCTATCCCACTTTGTTTAGCAGTTGATTCAAACAATCCTCTACTGTGTAAGTTCTCCCCTGCACACTTCAGTTTAAGGAGTGGCTAACCAATGTTGGGTTCTCTTAGTCATAAATAACAAAGGCATTTAACCGGAAACCCTTTTAGGAAAAAATGAAACGAACTGTGTAAAAATTGGAACCTGGGGTGTAAAAGCATGCATGTGTTAAAAATTGCATATCACTAACAAGGAAGTCAGGTAAGTACATGATTAAAATTAACTTGATAAAAAAGTAAATGAATTAAATACTCATATGAAATAAAGATCTTTCATGTGATATGAATAGAAATAGTCAAGCCTAAAATACACAACAATGGCAGAAGTAATGGTAATAGACCCAGATATAACATAATATAGGAGAGATCAAGTTGAAAGGCAACACATGAAAAGCCCTTTCCTATGAAGTGCCTTTAAAAAAAAAGGAAAAAAGGCAGCACATGAAACTCTTTGTTGTTGAAAGATCAAAGCAAAACGGACTGGAAGTACTATATATTGATTTAAATAATTCATGCGTTGTCATGTTTAACCCTTTTGTTACTGTATTTCTCTCACCAAAATACACCACTTTGTGTTTCAATTACATTCTAAAATACAGGAACTTCTTATGGTTCCCTAAAACAACCATAATGTTTTTTGCCTTTTGTAAGTGAATGTGGTGTTTGGAACACAGCTGAATAAATAAAGGTTTTTACATGAACCTGTTCAAGAATTTTGTTTCAAAACCATTCTAAATACAAGTAAATCTAGTGCAATTAGTTAAATCTTGATTAGACAACACTACATAAAATATGTTATTAGCTAGCTGCAGTATACAGGATGTGTACAAATGTTTTGATTTTTAATTGAATATGATTGCATATAAACAGTTGCATCATGAAGGTAAAAGAGCATGAAATGCTAGAATGTATCAAATGTCTGAAGAAAACTAAAAAAAAAAAAAAAAAAAAAAAAAAAAAAAATTAACACATATACACATACACACAAAGGATACTGAAGAGATTCAAAAGTAAAGATTATTAGTTAAATATAATAAAAGTTTGAAAACATGGTAAATTTGAAAATAAGATATTTTATAAAATTAAATTATATATATATACAAATTAAGTCATATTTCTTTCATGGAAAGTTGTAAAGCATCTTATTCTACATAATTCAACCTTGTGGAATGCACTTTGGAAATATATTTTAATTGAGAGTCATGTGGTAGCTTTCCTTTTTCCATGTTGGCATTCTCATTCATCACAGTCTCTTGTGACCATTCTTTTTATTTTTCTAAGTTAGGAGATGAGCTGAATTCAGAAGGATATTTCTTTGGTATGCTTTTGACTTTCTCTGAACAGTGTTTCATTTTTAACCTGCTCTTAATTGTATTGCAGCATCAATGAAAAACTATCTGCTTTCCAGGAATGGCTGCATGATCAAGAAGCTTGCTTCCCAACCATGTCATTTTTAGGTTCAATCCCATTCCACAGTACCTCACCAAGTATTTTCTACTATAGCATTGGATCAACCTAAACCTTGTGAGTTGATTTGGTAGATGGAAACTGAAAAATGCCTGTTGTGTGTGTGTGTGTGTGTGTGTGTGTGTGTGTGTGTGTGTGTGCGCGCGCTTGTATCCCTGTCTTGCCATCACATAATGGTTGTAAACCAGCATCAACGTTCATTTGCAGTCTTCCATGAAACACATGTCTGGCCATGAGGAAATATTATGTTGCTTGGAAACAGGTGTGGGTTAGTAACAGGAAAGGCATCTAACCATAGAAAATCTACCTCAATGAGTTCCCTCTGATCTATGCAAGCATGAAAAAGTAGACACTAAAACAATGATGATGATGATGTTCTGTATAACAATTTGCTTCTTTGGTTATCATTTAGAAACATTTCAGCAGGGAAAAAATAAAAGGAAATAATCAGTTCCAAGTCACTGGAAATATTGTGAATCTGGTTTCTTTTGAAAATTTTCAAAGAGAAAAATTTTTTTAAATTTTCACCCCATTGTATTTCTGAAATAAATTCTTTGTTATTTTCAATAATGCTGTTGGAGTTGCTATCACTAGACAATGACTCCAAAATTAGAATATCAAACTCGATGGAAATTGAGATATCTAGCTTGTTGTTATACTTGTATTTTTCATTTGCTGCCATTGCTTCTTGTTTCAAAAATTCCTTTGAAGTTGGAGTCCGTACTTTTGAATGGGAAGCCGGTATCCCTGCAGGCAAGGCTATATGGTTAAGATGTTTACTTCAGAATCATGTAGGTAAAGGTTAGATTTCACTTCATGGATGCTGTTGGCTGCCATTCTCTATTATAACTAAGAGTCAACTGATATGTTATGAGTGAAATTGATAGATAGAAACTGAAAAAAAGCCTTGTGTGTGTGTGTGTGTGTTTTTGTGCTCGTGCGTGTGTGTGTGTGTGTGTATTTATGTGAATGAGTTTACGTTTTCTTTTGTTTTCCCTTGAGTTCACTGTCTGTAAACAACAGCCTCACTGTTCATACAATGCTTACAGTCCACTCTGAAAGTATATTCCAATTTCTTCACATGCCTTAACATGTTGCTTGGTCTTTGTAATCAAACAGCTCATTCAAATGGTATTATTTCCAGTTTTCTACATAACCATGTCCAGGCTGTCTTTGTTTGAAAGGCTAAATTATTATTATCTTGCTTGAAGGGTATCCAACCAGAGAAACCATTCCAACTTAGCCACATCTTATTCATGCAAGCATGGAAAAGTGGGTGTTAAAACAATGATGGAGATAATGATGATGATATATTTAAAAAATCTGTAGCACTAACATAATAATGAAATCCGCATAGAAGTTGTCTGATAGTAATTTCATGGTCACCAAGGAAACTAGGTATAGATTAATAGTTTGTGATGGATGTACAAGCTATGTACAATAATGCAGTAAGCAAAGTGAAAATCAACAATGATTTCAGTGATGAATTTAGCATGGAGGTAAGAGTTTATGAAAGCTCAATCCTTAGCCTTCTCTTATCCATCTAGTCCTACTAGCCATCACAGAGGAGTTTAAGATGGACTGTCCATGGGAAGTCCTATATGCTGATGATCTAATTTTCAGAGCTGAATTTATAGGGGAATTAGAATGGGAATTCTAGGCATGGAAGATAAACCTAGAATCAAGAGGTCTTAAGGTAAACTTAGCAAAGACTTAAATGTTTTAAGGAAATAAGACATGATCCTGACATCTTCAGGGAAAGTGGTCTTGCTCAGAATAGAGAGAAGGAGTAGGCAAAATCTCCATAATGTTGTATCCAATATAAGATATGGAGACACAAGAGATATAGTGGAATCAGAATAAGAGAGAGTATAAGCTTCATATGTAATAGAATCACTGGAGGAGTATATACTTAGAACACATTGGAAATAGATTCTCTTAAATGTCCAGATGCCTTACTAGTAGTCAATAGATTTTGATACCTAAGAGATGTAACTAGAGAGGAGGTGGTTGCTTTGCAAGTATAATATCCTGGGTAAGAACAGGTTGGAAAAAATTCAGTGAGATACTACTACAGCTGGCAACAAAAGTATTTTCCTTCAGATGAAGGGCAGATTGTATGGTGCTTGTGTTATAACTGCAATGCTGCATTGGTAGTGAGGAATGGTTTTGAATGCCGGGGACTTGAGATGACTGGGAAGAAATGAAGTATGCAAGCTGCACTGGATGTGCAATGCAAGTGGGCATGAATGACATAATATAAATGTGCTGAGAGAAACACTGGGCATAAGAGGAATCAGGTTTAGTGTGCAGGAAAGAAGACTGTGCTGATATGAACATATAATACATATGAATAAGGACAGTTATATTAACAAGTGCTGATCACTTAATGTGGATGGCGCTTGCAGAAGAAGACCCAAGGAAGACATGGGATAAAGTGGTAAAAGCTGATCTCAGGGCCTTGAACCTCACAAAGATAACAAAGGACCAAGACCGACTGGAAGAGCTGTGTGAACATATTTATATACAGATATATTTTTGTCCTTGAGACATCCTCACCAATCATCATCTCTCTAACTTTAGTATTTCCTTCATACTACTGATTATTCTTACTAACAGGAACCATTTCACTTGATTTCTTTCTCCTCCATCATACATTTCTAACTCCCACATACACTACACCTACTTCTCTCTCTCTCTCTCTCTCTCTCTCTCTTCCAGCTTTACTCTAGCAACTTACCCAATCTCTCTCTCTCTCTCTCTCATCCTTGCCCTGTTTGCTGTATCATCATAACTATTCTGCTGTTCTTTATTCTCATGCATCATTTGTCATCCCAATCCCTTATCCAATGTATACACTAGCCACCTTCTCTTCCATATCTTCCCTACTTATGATCCTTCAACACTTGTTCTTTATTCTTTATATTCATCCCCACACTGATTCCCCATCTTTCACTCTCCCATACACTCTTGCAATCTCTACCCCCACTTCTATTTGTTCTGTCCCTACTCCTTTCTACTCATCTTGTAGGTTGAAGATCCACCTTGACACATCATCATCATTATTCTTATCTCTTTCCATCTCCATCGCTTCTCCAATATGAGTAGCCACCTAGCTCCTCTTCAGCAAAAAAAAAAAAATTAAAAAAAAATCTTTCTTTTGCCCCTTCACTCATAATCTAGCTCCTTTATCTCCTGGTTTCTTCTCAGGTTTGCAAATAGGTTTCCTTGTTTGGAGAAAGGTAGAACATTTTTCAAGTAATCCTCTTTCTAAGACAGAGAATATGGAATCTTGCAGCATCAAATGATATGTTGTTATTCACCCTGTTATGGATGGTGTCCAAATCTTGTTGAGTGTATAGACAACAATGTTTGTCTTCAGCATCAATCACTAGTCATCTGTATAACTGCTAAATGTGGCTGATTGTATATTTTATCAAAGCTTTGACCTATGTTTGCCTTGATATGTGACTTATCTCTAGGATTGGTAGCATCCTGTCACACTGTACTATCATGACCTGTACTAATGGAGCCCTCTCTGACTTGCACTGCATCAACTCTAGTATGCTTCAGATTATGATTTTGCCCCCATCTTCCTTCCTCCTAAACATCAATGGTCTAATTGCCATCACATCCAACAAAGTCCACTCTTACATAAATGATACCCTCTTTACTCCTCAAATGTTTTGCACTGAAGTACCATCCATATTTAAAGCTAGAAACCTCATACCAACTTCGTACTGACTCCATGAATAAGAGATCTGGAAAATATACTTCATTAGGATTACATCAACATTGGCTCCATCAACAGTAAAATAATACAATCACTGCACATTAAAGAAATCATTATTACATCACACGTCCTCGAAACAGTATGCAACAAGAACCTTCATGATTGCTTCAGATGCTCAGCATCCTCCTCACTGAGGATCTCTCCTGCTAAATGCACTTGGTCAACATAGCAAGAGCTGCCTTACATAGACAGGCATTCCATTAAACTCAAAAATATTCCAGCTCTCCAACTACTACTAACTTTCTAGAAAGCTCAGTTGACATTGACAATAAAGTACTGTTCCCATATCTGGGATGGTGCTGCTCTTGCACATACAGACACTGTTGAACACATTCAAAGATTGTTGACATGAACTCATTCATAAACATACTCCAACCTCTGATCCACACATGTGATGTCTCCTGTCTCTGCCTTTTCTAACACTAGCTATTGCTGCATCTGCTCCTTGAAACTGGCTGACCCCATCCTACCTCCATTTAGACACTTCTAATTCACTTAGCTCTCTCCGTCTCATCACCCATAATATCCACACTAACTATGAGGCCTAACCCTTCATTCTTAGAAAGTCACCTCATTAGATCCTCCATGCACATGCTTCTTTTTTTAATGCAGCCATTAACTTAACTTGCAACTATTCAAATGTTCATAGCATTATTCTCACTAGTCTTGGAAGATCTGTGAAAAAAACAACAACAAAAAAACTACAGCATAATCCCTTCCTTCAGAACCCAACCAAAATATCATAGAAACTAATATCTGCCTAGATCAATAATTTAACTATTTTATGCAAATGACTACTCAAAATAGGTTCACTATAATATAACCACTGCAGCAGATATTACCCTTTAATATATAGATTTAAAGGAGTTAGTGGAACATCATTTAAGACACACTAATATCCTGCTGTGATATTCCAGCACTGAACTAGGCAAGCCAATGAGGAAGCTTTTACATAGTTACTCAACATGTACAAAGTTTTTTTAACAATGACATGCTCATAATATGTGGCTTATGATAAATATATCAATAAATGATATATCCAGTAAGTTGTTTTTGCATTTTAAAACTGCGCAAACAAAGCAACAACACCAGCACTCAACATTAACAACCATACCAGCACTAATTTATCGAGTTTTATCCATTCTATCCACACAAATACGCAACACAACTATACGGTATAGCAAATGGATATAAACAAAACACAAACGGCTCATAGAACACCTACATTATTAACATGACAGTGGCACCAAACATTCAAAGTATATGATGTTAAAGACGGCCAAGTCATTGAAAGTTATGTTGCAGCAACATCACATGTTAAAAAAGTATTAAATGGTTGTGTGTATAAAGTTGCAAATTATTGAAGACTTCTCTGACAACAATGACAACTACAATTAAACCAATGACAACAACATAAACCTTGTAAACAAACTGTTTTATATAAAACAAAGGAAGCTACTTCATATCTCAAGAGTGCAGTTGACTTTTGTATTGTAAGGCAAATGGGTTTAAGTTCTGAAAAGCGCAATCAACACATTCTTGTTAAAATTACTAATTTTTTTTTATCTCTCCCAATATTTCTCACTTCCTTCTATCCCCTTTCCTTAGATTTACACAGTTTTCATTTCTTAATAGATTTATTTTTATTTTTCAAGCATATTCATTTTTCTTTTGTTATTTTTTATGCAATTTTTTTTTTCCTCCTAATCTAACATTTATTCTTTGTACAGCTGAATATGTTGCCCATTATGAAGATTGAAAGGTGTTTTCCCCATCACTCACTTTTTATGATGGTTGTCTTTTGTATTATAATCACACAAACTATAAATATAGAAACACATTGTCTATGTATATTTGTTGTGTGTATGTAAAAGTCTCAGACTAAGCTCTAGCAACTAGTGTTTTTACAAAGGACACCATGCAAGCCCCACCCCACACATTTCTATAATTAGTAATTTCACACTATGTCCATTTGTTAATACACCAACTTTTGATACTGCCTCATAAAAGTCACGAGTAAGAGTTCAAGTTTGCTCGTGATGACATTTTAATATGATTCAAGTACATTAATAAGACTCTAAAGGTTTCAAAAAAACACCAAACAAAAACAACAAAAAGTTATTGCCAATGAGTAAACTCTCAGTTTCATGACTAAAGAGCACCCTTAATAACACACACACACACACACAACTGCACATTTAACTGTTTTCCTCCACATTTTCATTACTCTAGCTGTAGTGAAGGAAGGTGTGTAGAGATAATATTTCAATTCAATGAAGTTGCCAGGAATATGCCAATGCAGGGAATATTTTTTTTCTTTTTCCATTCATCATATAATTAACATGTAAAGGACACAGTGAAGTGAATCACTTTGATATTTGATATTGTGTACTTAGAGGATCTAATACATTTCTGTGTGAGTTGTCAGTAAGCTTTGATCTGTGTGTGCTATAGAAGAGAAACAGACATAGGTCTACAGTTTGCTTTTGATGCAAATAAAATGATAGAACTACTGGTGGCAGTTCACAAAAGCTCACATCCTCCTCTTCCTTCTCTACCATTCATTTATTAAACATATATGTAATAGAATTTGTCAAACTGTCTTGATGTTCACAGAAATATAACTGGACAGACAATTTGTGACATAACTATTACTATTTTATATAAATGGCAATTATATAACAGGAAATGACATAAAATGGTTATTTAAATATTCCAAAAGCTTGGATATGAAAAACCTAGTAACTATAGATTGTTGTTGTTTAAACCCAAATCAGCTCAGACGGAGAAGACTGATAACCAAACAAGTTCCGTTTGTAACTGCCCTCTTTCGTCTCAAGCAGTGTGTGCTCTTGATTTCATTATCTTTTGAGTTCTTTTCTAAGATAATAGAAAGTGGTTTGAAGGAGTTTTATAACAGGCCAATCAACCAGGTATAGGTTCCCTCACAGATAATATATAAACAGCAAAATCTCATTGTTTTGATTCAATGAAAACAAATTTAAAGTTCTGTTAGAATTTCAAAGATGTTAACATCGGATATATTTGCTTTATTATTCTATGGTCACCAAGGAAACTAGGTATAGATTAATAGCTTGTGATGGATTTCAAAAGACTACATGGTTTTAAAAAAATAGATAAGTTGATATATACAGAGCTTCACAGTTAAAAGCTTCACACAATTTTCATCTACATTAAAGATCAGGTAAGAAGTATCATGTAATTCAGGTATTATCATCTTCACCACATTCATTTTACATCTGCTTTTTCTCTGCTGGTATGATGTCACAGTCTGATTTAATTTTTATTTGGAATCTTCTTAAATGACTGGGAGACTATGCCTGATTGCATGTTCTACTTTTAGCATGGATTCCCTTTCTATTGCCAACCACTTTACAGAGAGTGCCACATGCATTTTATTATGACACCAGCACTAGAGAGGTTGTCTTGTTCTTGGCAAAACTAAAAAGTCCTTTCTACCCTATATTATCTCCATTCATCTGCACCTGAGAGCTTATTTCATTCCTGATGAAACTTAAGTAAAAATTTCTGTCTCCCATATTGTCTGTGTATATATTCGACTACACGCACACACATATATATATATATAGAGAGAGAGGGGGAAAGAGAGAGTGAAAGGAGCAGGAGGGAAAAAAGAAGAGAACAGAAAAAAAAATTGGTACAAGTGTGCCAAGTTGGAAGGGGTGGTAGAGAAATAGTGGAGAGGGTAAGAGAATGAGAGAGAAAGATAAGGTGACAAAAGAATAATAGGAGAGGGAGAGAGGTAAGGAGAGAGGTGGGAGAGAGAAAGAACAGTAGGGAGTGGAAGATAAAGACAAAGAGGAGTATAGTGGTGGAATGTAACAAGTTGGTTGATGGTTGGTGGTAGGGAGACTTAATAGACAGCCCCCCTCCGTTCATCAGGAATCACCATTGAGATGCTTAAAATACCTGGTGGTGTGGGTTATGGTCTAGTCCCTTGTATTGTAAATCAGGTGATTCATGAAGGAATCATAACCCAATGATGGGTGTAGCAGCTCCATAGTCAACTGCCTCAAAGGTGATGCTTTAGATAGAAATAATTACAGAGGTATCAAATTGTTGGATCAAGTGATGAAAGTTACAGAGAGAGAGTCATAGCCCAACTAATTAGGAGGAGAGTTAGTCTAGATGAGATGCAGTTTGGTTTTGTGCCAGGTAGAAGCACTACTGATGCTGTAATTCTGGTAAGGTAACTGCAAAAGAAATACCTAGCCAAAGACGAACCTCTGTACTTGGCTTTTGTTGACTTGGAGAAAGCTTTTGACAGTGTACCCCTTTATCTGGTGGTCAATGCAGAAACTAGGGACAGATGAGTGGTTGGTGAGGGCTGTACAAGCCTTGTACACGGATGCTACCAGTAAGGTGAGAGTGGGCAACGAGTACAGTGAAGAATTCAGGGTACAAGTAGGGGTTCACCAAGGCTCGGTGCTCAGCCCCCTTTTGTTCATTATAGTCCACCAGGCAATAACAGAGGAATTCAAGACACACTGCTCCTGAGATCTCTTCTACGCTGATGACCTAGCTCTTATAGCTGAATGACAACTAGAGAAGACGTCCCATCTCACAACCAAGCATCATTGCATTACGTACACAAGTATCATACAATTTGCCTTCTATTCTCAGAGAGAATTCCCTTGTAACCTACAGAGGTAAAAGCTCCCTGAACTTTTGCCAACATTTTCTTACTATGGCTATTATACTTTCAGACCACCCCCATTTAATATTAATCGGCTCATCAAGGTAACAGAAGCAATCACTTACTTCCAAGAAATCTGTGGCATTTAAGAGAATCTATTTCCCATGTGATTTTAGTGCTGCATGTAAAACCTATTATCCTTGTTCTCCTGCTTCTGATAGCACTATATCTTGTGTGTCCATACTTTATATAGTGTACACTGTGTGGAATTATTTACTTATTTACTGTATTTTGAGCACTGCCATTTTCCAGATTATACCAGAATCCTGTGTTCTTTCCTTCTTACTAATATTCTAGTACTGGCTAAGCTTAGTTTAAGGCCTCTAAAGTCTAGGTTTTGCTTCTATGTCTTGAATTTCTTCTCTAATTCTATACAAATTCAGCTGTGAGAACTAGGTCATCAACATACAGCAATTCCCATGGAAACCCAGTTTTAAACCCCTCCGCTATGGCTTTGGTGGCTATGATAAATAGAAAGGGACTAAGAACAGCTTTGGTGGATCTCTACCTGCTCACTAAATTTCTTATTGTACCCCTTGTTAATTCCCATTTCTGTACATAGCTTGGAAAGCCTTCACAAGCTATTCATCTACCACTGGCTTCCTCAGTAACCAATAAATCAAAGATAATGGAACCCTGCAAAAGTCTTTTCCAGATCTATAAATGCTAGCTACAGTGGTTTATTCTTAGCTAAATACTTTTCTTGAAGTTGCATCACTTAAAGATGGCATCAGTAGTACTCTCTGGCACAAAGCTGAATGGCATCTCATCTAAGCTAATTCTTTTGCTCATCAATTGGTCTATAACTCTTTCTGCTTCATTTGTTTCAATTGTTTTTATATCTGTTTTTCCATGCTAGTACGGGTTAGGTAAATATGTTACTGAAGCATTGATTTTATAACTGGATGTCCCTCCTAAAATTAAGTCTTACCTGTTTTTCAAGTAAGGGATCTCTTAATCCACATAACTTCAAAGGTATGAAATAAGTGGGTGATTTATTGACTGAAGAAATATCAATGAAAACATCATGTAAACGTCACAACTTTCGGTGAGTGAGTGCAGGCATAAACAAATTGACAGGCACACGTATGCACACACATACACATGATGGACTTCTTTTTCAATTACTGTCAACTAAATCCATTTGCAAGGCTTTGGTTGGCCTGGGGCTATAGTGGAAAATATTTTCCCAAGGTGTCATGCAATGGAACTGAATCTGAAAGTATGTGGTTGAAAAGCAAACTTCTTAACTATAGCAATGAACGCATTTATATAACTTTCGTAATCTGGTTCAACAATTTGATAACTTGTTAATTTCCTCTCTTTAACCCCTTAGCATTCAGATTACTCTGTCAAATGAAATGCTTGTTTATTCACATTGTTTTGCATTAATCACACATTATCTTGTGGCGTCAAGATTTTGATGATATGATTGTTAAATTTTAGAATAATATTATAGGGGAGGTGTGTGAGGCTGGATCTGCTAGTTTGAATATAAAATAGGTAGACTATTTGAGCTAGCTATGGCTGGTTTAAATGCTAAAGGGTTAATGCATCTCCTTTACTCTTGTAGCAGTTGAGAATGGTACTGCTCCAGCTGTCAGGAATGATACCTTCCTGAACTGTTTGATTAACTAAGCAGTGGCTAGCTCACACCTTACTATGCCAGAATTTGTAAGCAGTGCAGCACTGCTAGTCTGTATTCTACTTCACTAATCCATAGCCTAAATGCTAAATCTAAATTTTGTCTCCACTTTTCTTTGAATTTAAAATATGTTTAAATTCAGAATCAAGTAGTTTGGAAACATATATTAAAAACTGACAGAGAGGTAAATGTTGAAGACTGGTAGAAATAATCATTAATTTATGGCACAAAGCAAGATTGACATGTGACTTATGTAATGTCATGTACAGATGACTCTAGAATATTTTGGTGAATAGACTGCCAATGAATTCTGAAAGAGTTACTACTAAATAATTTGCCTACACGATATAATAATCAAGTTAGCTGTCAAAGTAATAAATACATTGTTCAATCACTGCTTGAGTGAGTAGACCCTTATAAAAATCACAATTTTCTCTTACTCTCTCTTTCTCAATAAAATCATTCATATTATTTGGTGCTATTTATTACAGCTTGCAATGCACCTCAGCGTAGTAAAAAGCATCATGAAATATTACCAGAATTGGTACACTCTATGATAAATAGAAAGGGGCTGAGTTCAAGCCAAGAATATTAGTCTTAACACATTTCACCCTCTACAGTGCTGTTCAAAGATTTCTACAGAAGTGTGATCTTGACAGAAATAACTGTGGTCATACATTTTGTTAAGATGATTTTCTCGATGTACCATATGAAATCAAGCCTTGTGACTAATGTGGTAGTGTTATGCAAGAAAAGAGAAAGTATAACAAGGATGATGAGTACAGGATTGAATTTTGGTGCCTTTATAAAAGGTGCCAAACTTCATGTTCTGACTAAGAGGGAAATGCATCTGGTGCTATGCTAGCATGTGGATAGCATCAGAAAGTAAAATATAAAAAAATATTATGAAAGTAAAAAGAAAAGATTCAATTATTTCCATTGTTAATGTGTTTTAAACTTCCCTTCTTTAATGAATAACATTTCACACCTTTAATCAACATCATCGATTTTGCAAAGTAATCTTTAATTACTACCTAAGACTAACCAACAGAAGGATCTTTAATTAATAAGAATATAAATGATCAGGTCAATTATTTTAACATAATGTTAAAAGGATACCAGTCACTGAAGTATATCATAAATTAATATTTAATCATATCCATATTTTATGATGTATATGGTATATTAAAGCTCTACACCTATATATATATATATATATATATAGCACTCTAACACAAAAATAGAACTAGAAAAATATTTAGTAATCTAAATTCTCAAACTGAGTTAACATTAAATGTTTACAGAAGTCTGTTTACATTTCAGACAAAAATACAATTATTATTATGTAAGGAACACAAAGTCTTGCAACATTAAAACATAATCTCTGTATGAACTTTGACTAAAGTCTAGATAAGAAATACGCAAACTGATTTCAACAACACAAAATGCTTGTTTATGCAGTTAAAAAACAAAAAGAAGCTATGAAGCTATCTAGCAGTTATTAGAACATAGAAAATGAGGAAATATATAGTTATTGATCAGAAATTGGAAATATATGCAAGATTCAAAGTTTGATATATATTATTTTTCAGTGATAGATTTCTAAACTTTATGTGAATTGTATCAGTTTGTTGTACCATATGTAAACTTTTCACTTTCACAATCTTCAATAAGTAAAGAATACTTGAATATGCTTTCATCTACCCTCAGTATAACAACTGATGAATAAAGAAGATACTTTCAAAACCAAATTGAAAGAAGCCTAGAAGAATAATAGATACAACTCTAAGGCAAGTCAGTAGTTAAATGAGAAAGAAAGACCTACAGGAAATATAACTCCTGCATGGAAGGGGTGAGACAGCAGACACTGTTATTATTGTTGCTATTATGTGTACAAAAGGTGTCAACAGTCTCATTATTCTTCAGCTGGGTTTGTGATTGCTAGTGTAGAAAGACAACTTTTGTCGACTAGATAATTGTCTTTGCAGATTTCTCAGCAACAAATTGAAATACTGTACATGTCCTGCAGCTGAAAATGTAAGCTATTGTGAAAGGTAGCAGCAGCTTATTATAATTTCATTCAGATAAAACCTTCCAATTTGTGATAACAAATATCCATGATAGACACAAATTGAAAAAAATGATGATGGCTGCAATGAAATAATTACAATACAGAATTGAAGAGGCATGAGCATGTGGTGGCAAAGAGAGAGACACACACATAAGTGTACCAAGCTGCTGTTAATGAGTGGTCTCAGACAGATGTGCTAGAGTGGGCCTGTTGTGTTGAGGTAACCAATTAAATATGGAAGGACCAGCATATGAAGCACACTGAATATGTCATGTTACAAGCCTGGTCTGTGCTGGGTTTAGTTTATGAGGTAGATAAAGTATATTGCAATTAGTTTGTTGTCCAGCTTGTTTTATATATCATGAGATTTATAGTGGTGATTGTAAAGAAGGTAGCTGTAATGTACTTTGCCGAGGTGCAATTGCTTCTATTCCTAAGTGCTGAACATACAAGTTCTCCAGTACTGATCAATTCACAGTGGTGGATGTGTCTGATACAATTGTTAACCAGTTCTTACAGAGCAAGTTCTCATGATAAGTGCATTCGTAAATGCAGAGGCAATGTAGCCGATGCCAGTACCATGTGACTGGCATCCATGTGTGGTGGCACATAAAGCGCCATTTGAGTGTTGGGCTTCACGGAGGCAACGTGGTCGATGCTGGTATCATGTAACTGGCAATCATGCTGGTGGCATGTAAAAGCTCCCATTGCATTCTAGGAGTGATTGGAATTAGGAAGGGCATTCAGCCATAGAAACCATGCCAAATCAAACTGGAGTCTAGTGCAGCCCCTTAACTTACCAGCCCTGGTCAAACCATCCAACCCATACCAGCATAGACAATGGACTTTAAATAATGATGATGATGATGATGATGATAAAGACATGGGATGAGGTGGTGAAGCATGACCTTCAAACATTGGGCCTTACAGAGGCAATGACAGGAGACTGAGACCTTTGGAGATATGCTGTGATTGAGAAGACCCAGTAATTAAAGTGAGATTGCAGCCATGCATGTCCGGCCCAGTTAAGTGTACCCCTGATGCATCGGGCGATATGATATACTTGAGAAGACCTGTTGAGTCAAGTAAAGCTAATATCGTAGCTGTGGCCAGTGTCCCCTGACTGGCTCCCGTACCGGTGGCATGTAAAAAGCACCATCTGAATGTGGCTGATGCCAGTATCCACTGACTGGCCCGTGTGCCAGTGGCACGTAAAAAGCATCATCCAAACGTGATTGATGCCAGGCCCGCCTGACTGGCTCCTATGCTAGTGGAACGTAAAGAGCACCCACTACACTCTTTGAGTGGTTGGTGTTCGGAAGGGCATTCAGCTGTAGAAACATTGCCAGATCAGATTGGAGCCTAGTGCAGCTGCTGGCTCTCCAGACCTCAGTCAAACCGTCCAACCCATGCCAGCATGGAAAACAGACGTTAAATGATGATGATGATGATGATGATGATAACAAGCAAATTCCAGCAGATCTGAGACCAAAATGACCTTGAACAAAAAGGTCAAACCATTAAAGAGGTCATGAATTGTTCACACACCCACAAACATATACAGGCAGGCACACGAATGGACACATACAACTACACACACATGCACACACTCTTCAATTACTCTTACCTTTGCTTTCTCTTGTAAGCAATCACACATCTACATAAATATCTACAGGTATGCATACACACAGATAGAAGACTAATTCTAAGACAGACTCAAGGACTTTCACGAACAAATGATTGATTGTTTAGGTGACAAATAAAGTAAATGATATATTAGTTTGTTGGTTGGATATTTAACCAGTGAAAGTGTTTATTATTATTGGTGTAATGACTTTGTCAAGACACAATATTTACATATATGTGTGTGTGTGTGTGTGTGTGTGTGTGTGCATATGTATATGTATAATGAACCTATAATTTCTACTAAAAACAGCTGTAAGTCAAATTTACTGAAATAAATAAACATTGGTGTTACATAACTGGCACCTGTGCTGGTGGCACATAAAAAGTACCTTTCAAGCATTGGGCCTCATAGAGGCAAAGTGGCTGAGCTTCTTTCAAGCGTTGGGCCTCATGGAGGCAATGACCGAGACCTTTGGTATTATGTCATGCTTGAGAAGAAAATCAAGCTGAGCAAAATCACAGTCATAGAAGATACTGGAGTCATACAAGTGGCACCCCTGCCGGTGGCACATAAAAGCACCCATTACACTCTCAGAGTGGTTGGCATTAGGAAGGGCATCCAACTATAGAAACCATGTCAAATCAGACTGGAGTCTGGTGCAGCCTTCCAGCTTGCCAGCCCTGGTCAAAGTGTTCAACCCATGCCAGCATGGACAACGGATGTTAAATGATGATGATGATGATGATGATGATGATGTAATGACCATTATTTGTATCTTGCCTTGTATATATTAACACACATATATTAATGTGAGTTTACAGAGATATAATATCCAGGTGGATACCATGGTAGCTCTCAGTTATGTTCCAGATTATGGCTAACTGCATTGATTAGTATTTAACATCTATAACTACTAGGAGTTGTCATTCATTCTGTAAATTCCTCTGATGGGTAATTCTGTGTTTGCTTCACTGGATGGTAATATTATCTGGAGTGTATATTAGCAATAATTATAACAATACAGAATATGGAGACTGGTACATCATCAAAACTTATTTCCTTTTAATTTTACATTATTATACAGCATAGTTTTATGGTTTTGATGACCTACACATGTTTCCACTCCACAGAGTATAGGCAGATGCATATGCAACTGCCTATACTCTGTACAGTGGAAACATGTGTAGGTCATTGTAACCACAAAGTAATGTTGTCTGACATTCTAAAATAAAAGGAAATAAATTCTCTATTGTTATTATTATTGCTTATATATACACACACACACATACATACATATATATATATATATA
>NC_068981.1:53776129-53790962 GCF_001194135.2 Octopus bimaculoides | reverse complement strand
AAAAGAACTTTTCATGATTTATTACTTTTCTCATTAATTTTTTCTTTTTTTTTTTGCAAATGCTATTTGAATGATTGTAACAGAAATATTACAATAATATTTCAAAATAATATAACTAAATAAGCACTCACACAGTTTTCTAGAGTAAGAGAGTGTAGTTGATGTAATTATTTTCATTATATTATTAGTATTTAATGAAAGGTAAACATTAACTTAGGCACTAAACTAAATACAATAAAGTATTTAGAACTTGGCTGTTTTTGACAAAATTCTGGAATAAAAATAACATTATTATGTAGCAAGTGAAAGAAAATTAATAATAATAATGGTTTCTAAGAATGACAAAGATGATTACCATATTTGTCATATGCAGCCTTATCACTATTGTTTTAATGTCTACATTTCAATGCTTGCATGGTTAGTTCATATTACTCCATCAGGAGCATAGGACTGGTTTCTCTGGAATACATATTCCTTCCTGGACAGGACACCAGTCTTTTAAAGGATTACTTATTTTTACCAGCTAAGTGGACTGGAGCTCATGAAATGAAGTGTTTTGCTCAAGAACACAATACATTGTTTGGTCCAGGAATCAAAACCACAATCTTACAATCATGAGTCCAACACCCTAACCACTGAACCATGCTTGCATGGGTTGGATTTGTGAAGGTAGATTGTCTATGGCTTGGGGTCCATCACCTGTTTCCAAGGGAATTTTTTCCCCATGGAAGGACTAGTTTTCACTGGAGTTCAGAAACAAAAGACTCACTCGTATGACAGTGGCACTCATTTACAACAGTTGTGATACCAAAGCAAGAAGACGCCAACTTTTTCTCTCTCACTCTCTCTCTCTCTCACACACACACACACACACACACAAACAGGTTGAACCTGGAACTATGTGGCTTCAATGAAACATCTTAACCAGACAGCCATGCCTACATTGTAGTTCTTAGTGTGTTACTACCATATAAGTTTCCTTGATTAATGTTAAAAGTGTTAATGAGATGTAGTACCTGTGTGTTTCTATTATTTTGCAAATAATCAAGAATTTGGTTGTATTTGGAAAAATAACAAACCTTTATATTTATATCTTAGGTAGGTTCATGTCAAAAGTGTTAATCAAGGTTTTGTAACAAATTATCAGCTAATATTCATTAAGTTATTCATAACTGAAGAAAAAGAAACCATGTAAAGGGCTTGTGATTCATATCCTTCAATTGAGCCTAAACTCTGTTTATGGTCAAGACACTTGTTTTTTCAAGAGCTAAATCCAGTTTGCTGTAAAGGATACCACTGAGTGACAGTACAGTAAAATAGATGAGTACATCACTTACACATGATGCTGATTTCAGCTCTGCTTAGGCAAAGTTTAGAGAGGGAATAGATTCAGTATGCTGATTTGCCCTATGCTAACTAACCTTAACCCTACACTTTATGAAAACAAAGTATTCAAGGGTTCCCCGCAACTCAGTTACAAGACCCACTAATATCATCTACGTTTTGCTAGTGTTACTCCCTCTAATGCTACTTGATGCAAAGGGCTCTAACATAATATAGTTCCACAAATTCAGAGGTTTGAAAGAAATATAGCAGGAGTATATATTTAACAGGTAGATACCTTTTCTAATGTAGAGTATCAAATTATGTTGTGGTGTTTTGCATTTAGATAAACTAAAGACTGAAGCCAATATTATTCCTGTGCTTAGGTTTCAGTTAGCAAAAACCATTGTGCTATTGTCTAGCAGTAGGATTTACAAAGACAGATCTGCAACACATGGAATTAAAGAATTAAAGATTATGGACTGTTAAGGAGAAAAAGGTATTTAAGAATAATCTCTTTTCAGATACTCTCACTTCAAAAAGTAAAAGAAATTTAAACATTGGCATTGTCTTCAACATTTTATTCCACTTTCCCATACTGGAATGGATGAGTTGGGTTGTCATGGGCTGAATCAGTTCTTACTCAGAGTTACTGCCCTGCAAGACAGGCTAGGAACCATGTCTCTCATACGTTTTGTTTCTAATGTTTTCTACTGTGGGATGTCCTTCAGATTACCAACCATTTTACAGTTTGTTATAGGTGTAGTTCATTATTGCACCAGCTCTGAAGCTGTTGTCATCCTCAGCAAGACTAAAGAGCACTCTCTATCCCACATTGTTTCTGATCATTAAACCAACCACTTTCCAAAGAGTTCAGGGTAGGTTATATTATAATACCAGCATAAGAGAGGAGAGGGTTCTTTGTTCTTAAGGAAGTATAAATAGGCCACTCTACACTGTGTTGTTTGTATTCCCTCTTTTATCTGTACCAGAGGATTGTCTCATTCTTTGATAAATTGAAAAAAGAATGAAAGAAGACAAGAACAAAAGGGTGATAGAAAGAGTAAGAGAAGAGAACCAGTGAGATAGGAGTAAGAGAATGACAGAGGAGGAAGCAAAAGGAGAGAGCTACATGACATGGTTAGTAAGAAGAATCCATAGAAATTGCATGAACAATATAATGATGGAAGAGAGTGACAAGGGTAGTGAGTGAGAGAGGGAAAGAGAAAGGGAAGGAGAGAGTGTGATGAATAGCACAGAGGATGTGTAGCACTAGTAAATGCTTTCCTAAACAAGATAATTTTGAGATTTGCTTTTATGAGTTAAAAAAAAAGAATGTATTGCAAAAAAAACAAAAACAAAAGCCAAAAGGAAAAAACTTTTAAACAGAAGTTGATAAATTGTACTAAGGAAATGCAACACATATAATCAACCACAACAGTGGTGGCTTTTTGTTTTTCTATATCTTGAATATTTATTTAATTTAATTAAAACCTAGATAAACAAAGTAGCTTTTATCCAAAGGCAATCTTTCTGAGGTTATTGACACGATAGGAGTAGTAGTAGTAGTACCAGGGTATGCACTGTAACAGCATATCACAGCATCCATCCACCATTTATTGGTGATTCCCTACTCTTGGAGTATGACACCCCTGCACACCACTCAAGCGACAACCCTACAACCCATGGGTCTGTTTGAGTAGTCGTAGCTGGTGAGGGTTATACAAGGCTGCAGTGCAAATCTTACCTCGAACACTTTTTTAGTTGCCTTTTATAACACGCAGAGGAAACATTGGGTCTATTCTTTGACATGCCGGTCCCCACACATTACTGGAGAAACATGAAATGAAGTGTTTTGTTCAAGAACACATCACACTGCCTGGTCCAGAAATCAAACCCATGATCTGGTGATTGTGAGTGCAACAGTCGAACCACTAAGCCACATGCCTGACATGATACATAAGTTCACATTTATGAAAGTCAGTAAGATAGTAAAATAAACTAACTCCTTCTTTTTATAAAAATAATAATCTTTTATCTTTAACTTATTTCAGTCATTAGACTGTGGACGGAAGGATGGATGGATGGACCGACCAACCACAAGCACACACACAAGGAGACAGAAACACATGACCATACACACACACACTCCACACATATAGGCATACATGCATACTCACACAAACTCATATGTATAGACACACTCAAACATGCACACACAAAGAAGTAGAGGTACACAAACACACACACCCACACAAAGCATGCACAAACACATGGATATGCAGAATACACACATACATACATATGTATCATACACAAGCACATGCACACCCATGCATGCAATAAGATCTCAAGCAGACAAATGCGGCATCTGTAATGGACTAAGTCAATTGTCATTGAAAAGGATGCAAGTAGCAACAAAAGAGCTTTGACAATCAAAAACAAAACAAACAATTGATAAGTTAGTTGAATATTTAACCAATTGACTAATTATAAAGAAGTGGAATTGAACCAGTGTATATATCATATTGGCATAATGACTCTCCCTAGACACAACAAAATCAACACCAATACCTACCTTTTCTAATGCTTGGCACTTACTCTATTGGTTTCTTTTGCTGAACTACTATGTTATAAGAACGTAAACACACCGACACTAGTTGTCAATGTTGGCAGGGGATAAACACAAACACATATGCATGTATATATACACATGACAGATATCTTTCAGATTTTGTCTGCCAAATTTACTTACAAGGTTTAGGTTGTCATGAGGCTATAGTAGAAACCACTTGCTCAAGGTGCCATGCAGTGGGATTGAACTTGAACCCATTTGGTGGAGAAGCAAGCTTCTAACCACATACCCACAACAATATTATCAATAATAACACCACACCAGTTTTACTTCTATCCTACAAAATTAACATTTGTTTCTTTCCCAAGTGCTTTCAGCCTAGTTGCAGAGAATCTTATTCTTCCAATAAATCAAATTCAACAATACTAGAGGTAACTATGACAGATTAGATATATGAGCAGTTAGCAGGTCTGTTCAAATAATAGTTATATCATTTGGTCAACATTGCTACTATAATGTTCTTCTTAACAGCAGCTGCTGCAGTGTTAGAGGCATCAATGTCTTTATTTCCATCATCATTATGATTATCATCTCATCACAACAATAAAACTAATAGCATCTGAAGCAAGATGTATTTTAGTAAAATTGATAAATGTGTCACTTAAAACATATTTTTAAATGTTATAGAATGAATATAAGCTATTTACAGAAAAAAATATTACCAAAATAAATATAAATAAATTTAATTTTACTGTGTTGATCATATGAAATGACTGATCAAGTGAAAAAAGAAAAGAACCTACTACAAGGCTAAGTGGAGCCACTGTTAAAGTGATGAAAATTTAATTAGGTCTTACAAAATCTTTGTTTCATCGTCAGTGTCAAAGTAAAACTTTCAGTTAATAACAAGAACTAAATATATCTCTAGTTAGTCGATACTTTTATTCTGACAGCCATTTAAAGAACATATATACAAGCGTCAAATGATGGACAGACACAAACAAGTACACACACACACACTCTCTCTCTCTCTCTCTTTCTCTCAAACAATTTGCCAAATATGATACATTTCATAAGCTCACTAAAGAAAGGTCTAATCCTTCACTTGCCCATTATCTGAGAATGTCTATAATAAACCTCAGCAACAAATATTGAAAGTAAGCAATTGTAAAAAAGAATGTTAAAAAAATGGAATTTTGTTTTTAAAGTTATTACAGCCTAAGGACACTTTTTTCCAAATTCCAGAGACAGGAAGGCACCAAAAGGGATATAGTTTACCAGTGTAAAGGTGATAAAATATATGTATTAATACATGACAGTTATTCTCCTCCTCTGACACATACTCATATATGCTTAGTCATTGGCAAACACATATCTTTCAAACAACCAAGCAATAGTATTTATCTTACTACAAATATAAATAAATGTAAATGCTTTATCCAAACAACGAAAGTAGAATTGTTTCAATATTTTCTCAGAAATACGAAGCATTTTATTGAAGGATTTGATCAAGATGTAGTTTCAGGTCTGTTATAGATTATTTATTGAATTTGCCTTTCTCTTTCAAGAATTCACCTATGACAGGAACTAGGACATTTCAGAAACCTCATCACTAATAATGGTTTCAAATTTTGGTACAAGGCCAGCAAATTTGGGGAAGTGGGTAAGTTGATTACATCAACTCGAGTGTTCAACTGGTACTTATTTTATCAACCCTGAAAATTAGGCAAAGTTGATCATGGCAGAATTTGAACTCACAATGTTAAGACGGTCAAAATGCCCAGTGAACTAACAATTCTGACAGCTTACTGCCAACCTAGCAACACAGAAAAGATTTGATCAAAAGACAGCAATAACAATGACCTATGTCTATTTCCCTTCATTTTCATTGTGTACTGTGTATACTCACTCTTTAAAATTTATTCATTTTATCATTTCATTATATCTAAACCCCCATACTTGATGTCTGTTTTGTATTGTCTCCCTCATCTTTCACCCTGGTGGAAAATAAATGAAATCATTATTATTATCATTATCATTATTATTAATACCTTATCTACTTCCATGAATGAATATCAAAATTCTTACAGGTACCATATTGACAGTGTTTAATTGGTACTTAATTTATTGACCCTGAAAGGATGAAAGACAAAGTCAACCTCAGTGGAATTTGAACTTAGAATGTAGCAGCAGACAAAATACCATAAAGCATTTTTCCCAGAGTGCTAACAATTCTTCCAGCTTGCCACCTTAATAATAATAAAACGATACTGTTGACGTGAAAACACATTTTCTTTAATGACATTGCATCTTTTCAGTTTTTAATAAAAATTTCTGTTTTATTAAAGAAATCAAAGCTAGATATCAAACAACTATATAAATATATTTAGCTTTTAACTGATCTTACATTCATACTTCCCTGTTTAAATTTGGTTCTATGACATTTTATTATGTAACGTACAGTTGTGTGAAGTGGAGATTATGAAGCTTTCATGTTCAAGTATGTACTAAAATAATCAAGACGTATTAAATATCAAAGAATCTAAACAGGCAATGCACACACAAAACAAAATAGAAAAGATTTCTGTATTGAATTCTTTTGTTTGTTTTTTCTTAAAGATGGTGGTAGTAGTGGCAATTAAATGATCACAATCCCCTCATTGTTATTAACTTTTAATACTCACCAAATCTACATTTACTGTCTGGGTTTTAGTCTTGCATTTCTCAATGCACGTTGAGATCCTTTGCAATGATGCAAAAAACTTTTCAAGCTGTATGATTTTGTCTATATTTCTTCTGCTTTCTTCAACTGCTACTTTTATTGTAATGATTTCATCTAGGCTTATGGCTTGTACATGCCCTCTAAAACTGGTGAAACTGATGATGTTTATGTTAACACTATTGACATAACTACAGTTATGTCACTGAAGTATAAAGAGCACCAAAATAATCTGGTTCCCCCCAAAATAGCAAAGAATTTGAGTGCAATATCCATTGTTTTCATTAGCTACAGAATATTGAATTCATGTCTAATCTCCTCTCCAACACTGAATAATACAATTTCTCAGCTACTGTTTTCGTTTCTTTTCATTAAGCACCAGCACACATCCACCTACCTCTACACTGCCAAACCTAAACATACTTTTAATATATTTTATAAATGATTTAAATATCTCTAAGATTATAGAGCCCTAGAGATTATAAGATTATAAAATACTAGCCAAAGCACCCAGCGTTTTTGAAATTTTAGTTCTGCATTGGGTAGAGGGTAAAAGAAAACCAGCCAAATGGTTGAACATTGAAAATTAGCATTCAGTCTTCTTGCACAAGACCACCAATACCAAATGAGAACTATAGACTTTGTGTGTACACACAAATACATCCATTTCAAATATAAAAATTAGCTGTCCAATTCATAAATAGTAAAACTTCAATAATTTTTTAAAATATAAACAAATTTTAAAGAGAAACGAAGAATTTATTTTCCATTAACCCATCTCCAGGTACTGGTGTCAACATCACTTTAATTTTTGTTAGACAAGTGAATCCAAATGCAGAACAAGCTCTAGAAAAATTGTTCATTAACATTTTCATACTTTGTTCTGAATGAAACACCAAGTTGACTGTCAGCATATTGCAAAAAACACAAAATCTGCCTCAAAGACCTTAGATTTAAATCTCAACTGATTCAGATTAAATGGTTTACCTGAAGTTCAGAACCTTAGATAGACACCAATAGTACATCCATGAAAAGCATAAGCAATAGCAACAGCAAAATAGAAAGAGAAAGGAGCAGGAACAATTATGTCTTCTTTCACACCATTATGAACTAGGATAATCTGATACCATTAACATTATATATAAGAGAGAGAAAGGTGAAGGTGTGGCAGTGTAGGAAGAAGCTTGCTTCCCAACCACATGGTTTCAGGTTGGGTACCACTGTGTGGCACCTTGGGTAAGAGTCTTCTACTATAGTCTCAGGTTGACCAAAGCCTTGTGAGTGGATTTAGTTGACAGAAACTGAAAGAAGCTTGTTGTCGCCGTTTAATGTCCACTTTCCATGCTGGCATGGGTTGGACAGGTTGACTGATAGCTGGCAAGCCAGAAGGCTGCACTAGGTTCCAATCTGATCTGGCAAAGTTTCTATAGCTGGATGTTCTTCCTAACACCAACCCCTCTGAGAGTATAGTGGGTGCTTTTTACATGCCTCCGGCCTGAGGGCCAGTCAGGCAGTACTGGCATTGACCATGTTTGAATGGGGCTTTTTACATGCCACCGGCATGGGATCAGTCAGCTGCCACTGGCATCAACCATGCTTGAATGGTACTTTTTACGTGCCACTGGCATGGGAGCCAATCAGGTGGTACTGTCATTAACCATGACAATGACTTCACTTGACTCAACAGATCTTTGCAAGTGCAGTTTATTGCCCAGTGATTGAAGAGTACTCTTAAATGGGCTGGTTATGCTGCACTGGCATAGGCCACAGTTATGGTCTCACTTAGCTTGCCAGGTCTTCTCAAGCACAGCATATCTCCAAAGGTCTTGGTCACTTATCATTGCCTCTGTGAGGTCCAATGTTCAAAGATTGTGCTTCACCACCTCATCCTAGGTCTTCCTGAGTATAACTTTTCCATACATGACCATACCAGTGCAGTCATATACACATATGTATATATCAATGTGTGTCTCTGTGTCTATTCCCCACCACTGCTTGATAAGTGGTGTTGGTGTGTCTTCATCCCTGTAACCAACGGTTCAGCAAAAGTGACTGACAGAATAAGTAGCAGGCTCTAAAAATAAGTCCTGGGGTCAATTTGTTCAACTAAACCCTACCAAGGCAGTGCCCCAGCATAGCCGCAGTCAAATGACCAAAACAAGTAAAAGATAAAGAACATACATATATTTTTATTATTTTTTTTAAAGCCAAAAAAATGCAAGTAATAACCAATTAATACAGGTCAATAGTTTGTACTTTTGTCTATTTCAATCTGTAAATATCAGGAAGACAGGATCTTAACCCCGATATAATGAAATACAAGGTAAAAGTACAAATCATTGACCAGCATTATTAATTTTTAATAGCTTGCATTGTTTTGGCTTAAAAAATTATATATATATATATATATATATATATATATATAGTTGTAAGTTCAAATCTCATTTTAGTGATTGCCTTGTATACATAACTCATATGTTACCAAACTGACAAAAATTGAATGGTTAGCAATAGCAAGAGCATACATATTCAATGAAGATACACATTAAATGAAAGATATACGTATAAAATGAATAAAGCAAAGTTATATACAATTCAAACTGTATCTTCCATTTATTGCCCATATATTTTGAGAATGAAAACATCTCATTGTTCAGCAATCTCTAGTTTGTTTATGACTCACTAAGTTTAGATAAATAATTAATAATTTAAACAGGCTTTTATACAAGAAGAGATAGAAGAAGATGATTATCACCTGTTTTTAGTTTTTTTAAATGTATAATTACGTAATTATCCAACATGTATGTTAATCAGTTAGAAGACTAACCCATTAATATACACTGGATTATTATGTCACGATGACTTGTACTTGTGTCAGAACATCTTGAATGGGTTGAGCTGGCACTAACCAATGAATTCATAGCATTATAAACAGAAGCTGATCACTCCCAGAAACCACAAACATTTGATGTAGAGATCATTCCAACAGCAGACACTACATTTGTGAGAACTAGAAGTGATTCAAGATTTGATTTGACCATACAAATCACTGCTATCAGTTGCCCACCTTGTCTTTATGCCATCTTGGGAGGAGCAGTGGTGTGATTGCATTGAGGACGAATTCATCCCATTGATAAGAAAGAATGTAATAGAAGCAACAGAGGCACCTCATGAGTAACAGCTACTGAATGGAATCAGTCTGACAATGATGATGAACTTCAGAATTTGACACAAAATCCAAAATACACACATGGAGAATTTGAAATATGCGATGAAAAAACATATCATAAAGTTGAAACATATAACATAAATGCAAATATTTTATTAGGAAACAAACAAATAAATAAATAAAACTAAGGAAGAAAAAAGAAAGAAAAAGAACAATGGTTGCTTTAAGTGAAAGGAATAAAATCTAATAGATAAAATACTCACATTTTTAGTGTTTTATCTTTACTGCCACTAGCTACACGTTGACCATCAGGGCTCCAGTCAAGGGCATAAACCTAAAAGAATGAAAACAAACAAAAAAACAAGGTTAATTAATTATAATATTACTCAAGAAATACTTGCTTATTCAATATTCTCTCATCTCTCTTATTCTTTCTCCTATTCAGTGTCATGCCATAAGTAAAATAAAATATATTAGATCTGTCTTTATTCACTCTCATCTTCTAGCAGCACATTCATCTCACCACACCTCTAATCCTTCAATCACAATGCTTGAATAACAATGAATTGCATCAGATCTTCTCTCTCTCTCTTACATCAGTAAACATGTAACTGATTAATTTTATCTTCTCTCATCAAAAGGAGATGAGTAAGAACGTGTGTATGTGTTATGTGAGAGAAATAGAGGATGCAGATTGAAGAAAAACTGGAAGAGAAAGGAAAACAGAACATCCAATGTCATAAATGGTGTTATAAAAACAGAGATTTCAATGTCCCAACTATTCTATTCCTTTCACCATACTCTTCTTTCTTCTTTCTATCTAGGTTCATCTCTTCAGCCATTCTCTTCAACCCAATCTATCAGTCTCATTGGTGAATTAGTACATTCATAATAAGGATCAGCAAATCCTTTAGTCTTGTTCTGTTGAGAAGACAACAACTTCTTTAGTGTTGGTACTATGATAAAATGCACTTTAAAAAGTGGTTGATTTACGAAGGGCATCCAGCTGTAGAAACCACGTTAGATAAAACATAAATGAGATGCAGTTCCCTGACACATTTAGGAATTCTGCAACTTCAAATAAGAACTAACTAGAACTTGTCCCACCATGTCAACATGGAGAATGGATTGAAAATGATGATGATGACGACGACAACGACAATGATACTCAGTGTAGTTTACTCTATTACTGACCTGGGAAAAAGAAATGTTTTGAATGCAAAATAACTATTTGTTTAATTAAGAATTAACTAAGACCATTATAATTATTTTGATATTAATAATATAAAACAATTAAGTTTAACTGAAAAGATCTAGTTGTTTGACATTGCATTGTTTTCTCTTTTAAAACAAAATGCTATTTTACTTGTTTCCTTTTCTAACCCTACGTAAAATATGAATTACTCTTATAATTTATGCAAATATGCAGATTTTCATAATTAGCTAATCTATGCTAACTCAGAAAAACACGTAAAATATTTAGAATAAAAAATCCAATAATGTTCCATTTGTCTTAAGTGGTGTGGGAAATGATTCTGATTGAGATTTGCTAATCACTAACTGGCAAGATAATTTCATTGTTTTATCATTAGTATTTTTATTATTATTAATGCTATCATACTAAACAATGCCTTAGTGAAAATGCAAGACTAACATCTAGAAGATATTCGCAAATATGTACTTTCCAGAATAGAATGAGTAAACTTGTAGCTAAGAAGCATATTTTCTAACTTTTCTGAGAAAACCTGCAAATATTGGTTTCAAATTTTTGCACAAGGGCAATAAATTCATGGGGAGGAGGTAAGTTGATTACATCAGCCCTAGTGTTCAGCTGGTACTTATTTTATCAATCCTGAAAGGATGAGAAGCAAAGTCTACCATTGCAGAATTTGAACTCAGAACATAAAGATGAATGAAATGTCACTAAGCATTTTGCCCATTGTGCAAACAATTCTGCCAGCTTGCCATCTTAAAGATTCCAAATATTAAAATATTATATACATTACATAATTGTCAACACGATCATGAGATAATGGTCCAAAATACAATTACTTCATTACCTCAAATCAATCATCCTCAGAAATAGAAATATAACACCGCCTACATAACCTTGGTCTCTTCTATAGGAACACTATCTTGAAGAGAAATATTGGTGAGAAAATTTTTTTTTTCACTGCTGACAAGAACTTTATCCCTGGAGAGACTTTTATAATGGTGAACTAGTGCGAAATCTAGAATGGCAAACTTACTTCAGTCTCCATAATATTACAGAAACATTTATCTGCCTAAAAGGCAAAGTCAGTACCACAAATTTCAACCTCTCACCCAAATATTACACTGTATCCACCTTTTACTTTTTTTTTACTGAAATGACTGACTGATATTCCAAACTTGCAGTATCCAATTCTCCTCCCATTGTACTGTATCTCACTAAATATTCTTTTGTCTCTTATCTTCCCTCTAAATGTTAAACAGGAAAAGTTCAAATTAATTCCTATTCCAACATTCATTTTACACAGACCACACCTTTTGTAATAGCACAGATAATAATAAATTTGGAAAGGGGACTTTTAATGGTTACTAAGCTGAATTTTGAATGTGCCTTTCTGGAAGTTTAGATTTGTGAGTGCTTGTACCGTTTAACTTTCAGGGTTTCATTTTAGGTGCATCCATTAAAAGATAATCTTCAGTTTTAGAATACAGCAACTTTCTATCCAATAGATATAGCACACAAACTTTCCAAAGAATTGTTTGAACATACAGGACTTGAGTTTTGGATCAATAGAGTGAAACATGAAGAAGCAGCTGCAGCTACTGCCGCCGCCACCACCACCAGCACCAACAACAACAACATCATTTTAATGTCTGGATTTCCATGCCTGCATGGGTTGGAATGGTCTACAATTTAGTTAATTTTCTGATATGTAGTAGTGGGATCTAACAGTGCTGACTAGGATTCGTAGCTCACACAGCTACTGATGTATAATAGCGGGACATAACAGTGGCAATGAGGATACCTCCCACTGTATAACAATGTCGTTATAACAGTGGTAACATGGTTACGAATACTCGTAAGAGTGTTGAAATGGAAGACCTACGTTCAAAAACAATGAAAAAAAGTTTGAAGGATTCGAACTCTAACACAGAATTGAACTAACAGATAAATTTTAAATTGTTTTGATTATAACTGAACATCAAAACAAGCATTAATATATATATGTGTATATATATATATATATATATATATATATATATATATATATGTGTGTGTGTGTGCGTGTGTGTAAAAGAGGGTACCCAAAAGTAATTGGAAATATTCTCTGTGGGACAAGCCCATTGTAGTTCAGGCTGCTGCTGCTAGAAGCCACTTGATTCGACCACAGAAATTTGCAATAAAATATTCCAGGAACTAAAACAAGTACTATTTAAAAGACAATATCCATTAATGCTAATAGATAATGGAATAGAACATGTCAAAGCAATAAATATCAAAGATCTATGAAAAACGCTCCAGATACATTCAATAATCTACCCTTTATTACAACACACAACTCAAGAAACACAGAGGCTTACAATATTATCCACCACAACATCCCACTACTAAAACAAGTCCCCAAAATAAAACAAGCGTTTGAAATACACAAAACAATCAAAAGTAAAAGACAATCGAAGTCCCTTAAAATATTTCAACTGCTAAATCACCTTCCACAATTCCTACACCAACAGTCAAAAAATGTGGCCACCACAATTGTGGGATCTGCATCAACCTTATTGAAGACACAACATACAAATTTAAATCAGGATAGACTTTTACTATAAAAAAATCACTTTATATTCTTCAAGGAATTTAATACACGCTATCAAATGTCAAGGATGTAATGAAGATTACAAATGTCAAACAAAGCTTACTCTAAGAAATAGACTGACCATTCACTGGCAATAAATATGAGACCCCAGTACTAGACAGATCCCACTGAGTGGTCACATAGACAAATGTGCAAAAAATAAGTCCCCCAAATTCCAGGTCTTCCCACTCTACCTATGTTCAGCAAATACCACAGATGAAGCATGGATAAACAAAGAAAATACTTTCATACAAAAGTACAAACCACGATTTAACAAACTTTAACAGAGTACATACACAAATAACTATTCACACACAAAATTCATTCTGCCACTTATCATGAGGAAGCTACACGTAGCAGGAAATGTAGAAAAGGTTTTAAACATAATCATGTGTTCATTCTCTACAAACACTTGACAAAAAACATTCAGAACATTGATTGTTTGGACTTGTTCAGTTAACTGTGTCAGCCTTATCTTATGATGCCAAACATTGTCACCTGATGCTAACACACAGACGTAGCGGGGAACCTACAATGATTTCTAAAACCTATCTTGACTATCCGGTACCAATCAAATCCTATTCAAAACATACTAATTTGAGCCATGAACTCCTTATAAGAACAGCAAACTTCAAACACTAATCAGAAGCAAGACAGCTGTGACATAAGCCATGTCTTTCTATTTGAACTTTTTGAAAATCAGTGTAAACTGTGAAACTGGTTAAAGCCTCAAATATTTTAATAGAAAGTAATATAACTATTCTCAGTGCATTTTCAACTTCTATTTTTCCTATATTTCTACCTGTGTGGGATTAAATATCTTTGTTTTCTCTCTCTCTCTCTCTCTCTATCTATCTATATATATATATACAAGAATAAGGGCAGGGAATTGTCAATTAATAATAGAATTAATAATTAACAATTTTGCCAAGTAGTTCAGTATGAAAAAACCTTTATCGGTAAAACCATTTATCATCATAAATATACAGGGATTAGCATTGAGTTGCTTCTCCAACATACTGAAAATTTAGAAATAGCAGTCAAAGAACTACTGATTCTAAACTACAAATTTTTCTCTAAATGGATGGCGATATTTATGGCACACATAGAACAAAAAACCGGAGGGGAAAGCATAAACAAAACAAGTCTTGTTTTGTTTATGCTTTCCCCTCCGGTTTTGTTCTATGTGTGCCATAAATATC
>NC_068981.1:53770024-53776091 GCF_001194135.2 Octopus bimaculoides | reverse complement strand
TTTAGAGAAAAATTTGTAGTTTAGAATCAGTAGTTCTTTGACTGCTATTTCTAAATTTTCAGTATGTTGGAGAAGCAACTCAATGCTAATCCCTGTATATATATATATATATATATATATATATATATATATATATACACATACTGTGAAGCAAACTTCTTAGCTACACAGCCAAAGCCACCACCAAACTTACCATTAAAAAATTGGAAACAACATAAAGTAGCAAAAACAATATGGTAGTGTATGAATATATGTTTGCCCTGTTCTGGAAACATACAATGCAACTGTTGAGATAAAACTGTTAGAATTAATATGATACTGTTTATTCACAATAAAAGTGAGGGAAATTACCTCATCAGCATGACCTGGGAGATCATGCAACAGCTTTTTTGATGCCATGTCCCAAACTTTGATAGTGGAGTCAGCACTTGAGCTACACAGTAGGCGACTGTCAGCTGACCAGGCAATTTGGTAAACTCGAGTCACATGACCCCGAAGTGTTGTCAGAAATCTGTAGGTAAATTAAATAACAAGTTATGAATAAGAGAATATGTACAAAATAAATGAAAAGAAAAAAATAACTTCTTAAAATCATTTTATAATAATAATTTCAATTTTACTTCTTGATGATGATGATGATGATTGTTTCTAATTTAGGCACAATGTTAGGAATTTTTGGCAGGGGATGGGTTCATCTAATGTACTGACCTCTGTAATTGACCGATACATTATTTTATTGAGCCTGAAAAGATGAAAGGTAGTGTTGATGAGGCTTTAAATCAGAAGATTAAGGCCGGAAGAAATACCACAAAACATTCTTTCTGACTAATGTTTTTGCCAATCTACCGCCTAAATAATAATAATAATAATAATAATAATAATAATCCTTTCTACTAAAGGCACAAGGCTTGAAATTTGGGGAGAGGGGGGTCGTCAATTTCATCAACCTCAGCGCTCAAATGGTATTTATTTTATCAACCCTAAAAGGATAAAAGAAATGTCAACCTCGAGAGAATTTGAACTCAGAATGTAAAGAGTCAAAAGAAATCCATTAAACATCATGCCTGGCATGTTAATGATTCTGCCAGCTGACTTCATTTTTATAATAATAATAATAATAATAATAATAACGATAATAATTTCTAACACAAGCACAAGGTTCAACAATACAATAGGAGAGAACAGTCAATTACATCAACCCCAATATTTGATTGCTACTTATTTTATTGATTCTGGAATGATGAATGAAGTCAGCCTTGGAAGGATTTGAACTTAGAATGTTGAGGTACTTAACTAAATACTGTAAAAGATTGTTTACAGTGCTCTACCATTTCTGCTGCTTTCACCTTTGTTACAATATAACAACAAAACAACAAACTATGTCTTAAGGTTGTGTAATGAGATGGGTGCTGAGAAACAGTTACACCTCAGTCACCCAATATGTGAGAATCACAGAGGTCAACCAACTGGTGAGCAACAGAATGCCTCCACACTGTGAGAATCACTCTCTGGATAAAAGCCAACACTTGTGATCATGATGAAATTAATAGGAAAATCAATGATGGCAGTGGTGATGATGATAATGATGTTTAGAATGATTGTGATGATATCTTTAGACAGGGAACAAGGCTTCAAATGTATAAAGATAAAAATAATGATGTCAATATTGGAAAAAAAATTAAGTTAGCAAGCTGGCAGAATTGTTAGCAGACTAGGCAAAATGCTTAGTGGCATTTCATCTGTCTTTAAATTCTGAGTTCTTTACCTTTCACTTTTTTCAGGGTCGATAAAAATAAGTACTAGTTGAGTACTGGGTCAATGTAACTGACTTACCCATTCCCATGGAATTGTTGGCCTTGTGCCAAAATTTGAGACCAATATAGGTAAAGGAATTAAAAGATGATAGTAACAACAAAAGTGAACCACTTGTAATAATGATAAAGTGTTAATGTAGATATTTTATAATAAAGCACATCTAGTAAGTTTAAATGTTTATCATTCTGTAATATAGATGCCATATGTTCCACTGAGCACAGCACAAACAGGTCAACAAAAAGGTATCGATCCTTCTGAAAATTCCTCACAGTTATTACTTCCAAAAGTTATGAAAAAAACATAGTTTGAATTTAACGTAACTAAATTAGAACTCTAGGTTAACGACATAGAAAGGAGCCACAATGGCTGCTGCTTAAAAATTGGATGATATCAAATATCAATGACTGTTAAGTCTTGAGGTTAGGAAAAAATAAGGGACAAAATACAAACGAAAAAAAGAACAACAAAATCAGTGTACATATAAATAGGTGTGTGTGTGTGTGTGTAATTAAAATGAAAATCAGATATGAACAGATTCACTTATAGTCAGCAGAGTACACATACACACAAGTAAGATACACACACACACTTATGAACTGATATATACATATATGCATCCTTGGAGATATAGTAAAATAGGTCTACATTGTAAAAATATTGGATGTTGGAAATTATGATGTTAAGCAGTAAAATAAATAAAAGAAAAGTTAGAGAACTTAAGAGATAATAAATTTAGATGTTATATCAAAGGAAGTTCCTTCTACACCAGCCGGCTGCCATCATTGTCAATGTTTTTATATTTGCTTTATATTACTGGCATGAACCGGAGTAGGTCTGTGTGACCATTCCTCTATACCATATCCTGCCAATTAACTATTGCTTTTAGATTTTCTTTCCAGTTTACCTCAAGTCTGACTTAACATCTATCCCTAGTTCATGTTCTGTCTTCAGCTGGTTTATATCATTCATTTTGATAACACAATCTCTCTAAACACTAGCTTACCTTCATGTCACATGCTGTTTTTACCACTTCTACTGCTATTACAATCTAATTGCTCTTACACATAAACTAAATGAATTCACTTTTCCTCCTCTTATCACCTTCATTGTGATACATTCCCCAGATTCTCTAACAAAATGTTTGTCTTATCCTTATTAAAACTGCTTCCTTCTAGAACTTGTTCTATTTATCTTTCTCCTCCCAATATTACAATGAAATATTTCAAGTTAAAAAACAACTGCACACATTTCATCTAAATTATCCCAATATCTCAGAATAAGTGGGTTCTATAAAGTTATGCACACTGTTCACCTTATTATTGTTGTTGAGTAGATATAAACAAAGAAGGGTTCAACAACTACTCCAACTATGACTATCTTGTCTTTATTGTTGACACAGCTTCCATAATGCAGATTTGAAAATATATTTCTGTTTTAAGAAACTGAAGATTTTAGATGTATTGAATAGACTGGAAATTCTCTACTTGCTTGTTAAATATCATGCTTTGATTAATTTACTTGAAGCAGGGTTTGAACACAAGTATCTATCTACCCCAAATCTTAACCAATAGCAACTATAATGACTTAAATAACAAAAAGAAAATTCTTTGACTTACTTGCCATTTCGACCATGCCATAATTTCACAGATTTATCAAAAGAGCAACTGGCAATAGTCCGTGTATCAGGTGAGAAGAGAACTTGGTTAATCAGTTGTTGATGACCAGTCATTCGATTGATAGGTTGAGAATCTAATTCTGGATGCCACAGGTAAAGTGTAAAATCATCTGAGCCTGATACTAGCTTCTCAGGGAACGAACCCTAATTCAATAGAATGAAAACATAATAATGATTATGATGATGATAGGGTTGCAAGAAAAAAAAAGTTCTGGGGCAAAATACTTAATGGCACTTCACCTGTCTCTACATTCTCAGTTCAAATTCAGTCAATGCCTACTTTGCCTTTCGTCCTTTTGGGGTACGAGTTGAGCATTGGGGTCAATGTAATCAACTTACTCCTACTCCCAAAATTGCTGGCCTTGTGCCAAAATATGAAACCATTATTATTATTATTATCATTTATTTTTATAAGGCAGCAGACAATAAATCAGTAAGGTGGGTATTTTGTTTTTTTTTTATTTTGTTAGCTTTCATTAACTTTTATTGTCTTTTTAGAATCTGCAAATTTTTTCACTACAAATATTATTCACACTTCACATTTAAACACTGTTCCAGATAAAAAGGGAAAGTGTTTTCCTGTGTAATAAGGTGCTTTCCAAGATGAAAAGTGAAACTTATTAATATTTTTAAAGATAATGGATCAACAAATGTAACATCTTTGATAGTATTGAAATCCATCATTAACTTATTATAAATAATAAACAGATCTTATATCATTCAATAATTCTTCAAATCCATCATTTAGATATGTAAATGTTTTATAGAAAAGTAAATTTTATTCTTGTTTCACAAAATCTTTTTACATGTCTGCAATTTTTTCTTTTTTTTTTTTTTGTGTTCCACATTTTATCCCCACTTCTCATTTTAACAGTGGAACAAAACAGAAGACAGAGCAAAAAAAAAAAAAATTAGATATTCAAGGCAAAAGGTAAGAACAAAGACAGGAAATAAGAGAAACTTCAAGACAAAACCAATGGATAAGAAGAACCAACATAACTGAGTAGAAAGGTGCAGGATATCAATGGCATCAAAGAAAAAAATATTCCCATAAACAAAAACAGAATATAGATATGAACTCTGAGCTGACAATATGTGGCAACTTCAAGAAAGAGAGAGAGGAAGTGCACTAAAATCAAATGATCAAAAAGATTACCAGGAAGACTTTCAAGAAAAGAATCATATATGAAGAGAAAATATGAATGGAAGATAGTGACTTAAATCAACATGTTCAAAGCAGAAATGTCAAAGATGAATCGGTACTTTTATTGTTTATTCTCATATTTAGGTAAATGCATTGATAAGTCATCGTTATTTATTCTGGCTTCTTACATTCAGAGTTCAAATACTAGGGATGAAACATATATCACAGGACACCTTGTGGTATTGGTTTCAGCCCTCTGTGTTCGGAGTTCAAATAACACCATGGTGTGCTTGGGTGGTAGGTTTAATCTATGACCTAGTTTAATGTCACCACCTGAGGGCTTTTAATGAAGTTGATTCTAGTTGTTTAGAAATGGTTGTGAAAGTTTAACTACATTACTGAAAAGAACAAGTTACATGGAAATTAATTATATGAATGATGCAATAAAGGAGGGATTTAAACATGAAACAACATAAACTCCATATACTAGTACATGAGGCAGTAGTGTTGTATATGTGATAGATTAAATTTACTACCCAAAAAATAAAAGTAATAGCCTGTCTTAGGTGTTTTCATAGTTTTCCCTCAAACAGATTTTACCCACAAGGCTTTGAGTATTGCATGATGAGAAAGATCCCAAAGTCACATAATTACAAGACATATTTTAAACCACCTATGCCCTTGATAAGTATATCAAGCCCAAGTAAAAGAGTGATTGAGAAATGTCATTTTTGTAAAATGCCATGAATTACAACTTCTTATTTAAGAACAAAGTCAGCAATTTCGATGGTGTGTGGGGTTATAATATGTTACATCAAACCCAGTAATCAACCAGTATTATTTAACTAGTAGCTGGTACTTAACTGGTATCATTTTATTGACCCTGAATGGATGAAAAATAAAAACTGACTGAAACTTTATTTCTCTTCTTTTTCAGGTCTTTAGAAATGTTAAAAATAATTTAAAGCTCAACTAAATTTTAACAACACAAGTGAATCCTGTACACTCTTGGACCATTGTATTATGCACACAATCTATACATTACAATGGAGGCTACTTATAATCATGAACAATGTTATCAAATCATCATCATCATCATCGTCGCTTAACGTCCGCTTTCCATGCTAGCATGGGTTGGACGATTTGACTGAGGACTGGTGAAACCGGATGGCAACACCAGGCTCCAATCCAATTTGGCAGAGTTTCTACAGCTGGATGCCCTTCCTAACGCCAACTACTCAGAGAGTGTAGTGGATGCTTTTACGTATCACCCGCACGAAAACGGCCACGCTCGAAATGGTTTCTTTTATGTGCCACCCGCACAAGAGCCAGTCCAGGGGTACTGGCAACAATCTCGCTCGAAAACCCAACAAAGGCCAGTCAGGCGATATATATATATATATATATATATATGTCTGTACATATCATCATCG
>NC_068981.1:53746418-53767401 GCF_001194135.2 Octopus bimaculoides | reverse complement strand
AGTTAACCTTCCTTTGATATTGCTGCACCTCTTATGTGTCCATAGCTTGCACTGGGTGCATCTTATAGAGTTACTTCCCACTCCTTTTCTACAGATCGAGCAGGGCCATCTACCTGAAGGGGTTTGTGTTTTGTCTGCCTTCCTACTTATGAGGACTTTGGTTTTAGCTAGGTTGACTCTAAGGCCCTTCGATTCTAGTCCTTGCTTCCATACCTGAAACTTCTCCTCTAATTGTGATAGAGACTCAGCAATTAGTGCAAGGTCATCAGCATAGAGGAGCTCCCAGGGGCATCCTGTCTTGAATTCCTCTGTTATAGCCTGGAGGTTGTTCTTAAAATATACTGGTCTCAAACTCTTTATTCAAAACAAATAATCATTTGGCTATTGTTAATGAAAAGGTTTTGCTATAAAGAGATTATAATAAATGACTTCCACTGTGTGTATGTAGAGCCTGCAGTTAAAGGAAATTGAATAGCTCAAATTGTGAAACACTGCTTGAAATCTGCAGGATGTTGAAGTATCTGTAATGTAGAGAGTTCAGAGATAACTTTGCTGGTAAGTTTTTAAATTGCTGGACTTGTCATCTGTGAAAGCTCATGTATTGGAAAACCAACATAGTTGTATGTATAGAGCTTCAACAGTCCCAGTACTGTAGTACTGCTATCTTTGATGTTTAAGTAGTGTAGTACTGCTATCCTTGATGTCTAAAGGTGAGTTGTGCTCATCTACTGTTGGGCTGATATGTTTTGGATGAATGCACAATGGTAGAGCTGCTGTTCATGATTCTTGACAAAACTATTTTGCTACATTTCTCACATAAAATTTAAAACATAATCAACATTAAATAATCATCAGAAGACTCAGGGTAGGAATACTATCAGACCTGTTACAGGCATATGTGCACAATGAAAAAGTGGGTATGTTTGAAATTCAGATGGTCATTATATCTTTTGTTTTACGTTTTACTTCTTTCAGTCATGTGACTGTGGCCATGCTGGGGCACAGCCTTCAAGAGTTTTAGTCGAACAAATCGACCCCTAAGAATTTACAATAGGCTTCTTTCAGTTTCTGTCTACCAAATCCACTCACAAGGCTTTGGTTGGCAAAGTAGAAGACATGCCCAAGGTAGCAATGGGACTGAGCTAGGAATCATGCGGCTGGGGAGCAAACCTCTTACCACACAGCCAAATATATATATATATATATATATATATATATATATATATATATAGGGCTGTAATCTAAGCTTTGTTCTCATGAAGCACATCTGCATATTTCTGTTCTCCAAAGTATACCTGTAGCTGTATAATCCATATAAGAGTTGAAAACACTAGAGAATACTGTTTAATACTGGAAAGTGTTTATTAAAGAGTAATTATATTCTAAAACAGAAAACTAGAAAATTTTGGTATTATTTATTTCATATCACACGTTTCTTTACAGATAGGCATTACATCATTATACACATGGAAAAAAATCTTCCACACACAACATTGCCTCATTCAGTCACTGCATCCATGACATTCACTTACTGCTTTACACTCATTCCCCATTTCTCTCACTGTTCTCTCTCCATAGCTTCTCACTTATTTCTCTCTCTCTCTCTGGCTAACACAGCACAGCCACCTCTGTTAACGTGAATTGACACCCATGACCTCTCTTAATTTAAGACGGTTCTCTTCTTTCATACCCCCTTCCTACCACACCTTCCACCCATATTCTCCCTTACAATGCGGGATAACACTGGTTCCTTTTACACAAACCTCTCCATCATCCCTTCCGTTGTTCCTCTCTTTCTTACTAACCCCTGATACAACTATTTTCCTTCTCCTATCCCCATTATTCTCCTCCCAACAGTGTCTCCTCTTATTCTCTCCGCAACACTAAACCCCTTCCTCTCCTCATATTTCAACTTCTCATTACCTTGCTTAAAGTTATTACCCATACTCTCTCTCTCTCCCCTACTCTTCTTTCTGTTGTGGCGTGGGGTGGGGTAGTCTTGCCAGTTATAAGGTAACCTTACTAGTGTTGGTACCACAGAAAAACAAAAGCACCCAGTTCACTTTGTAAAGTGGTTGGCATTAGAGAGGGTATTAAGCTGTAGAAATAGTACAAAACTGAGACTTAGTAGCACGGTGTGGTTCTCTCACTAAAAGGATCCTGCCGAACCATTCAACCCGTGCCAACATGGAATGCAAACGTAAAATGGTGATGACAATAGCTAGCGCGCGTGTTCTCTCTCTCTCTCTCACACACACACACACAGAGTGGAAGCCACTTCTAATCATGCATAATGTTAGCAAAATTAGTCGGTCCCATTCACGAACAGGATGTTATCAGCCGGTTAAGTCTCCAGCCCAAAGTGAACACGATAAGAGACGTGTGTATGCGTGCGTGTGTTTGTGTATTGTGGGTGTATATATACAAACATTAGCACATTAGGTACTGGAGTAACTAAAACATTACAATCTGATGTCAAATCAAATCCAAAAGATTAATACACCAAGCACACACACATACACGGTCTGCCCAAGCTGCACCTTAACTAAATATACACACACTGACACACATATTAACAGCCAATGACTGACCCGGTAAGCAAGTCATGATAAGTTTTTTAACAAGAACGTAACTTTTCTTGCCTTTGAAGATCAAAGGGGGTTGGACGAACAAAAGCCATTTTAGACGCCAGAGCAAGAGAAAACCAAACGAACAAATAAACAACAAAAAAATCCTACAGACAGGAGCCGGCGCTCTTTGATGTTGTTAAGATATAAAATTAACTTCTGTACACCTTCATAAGGAGCCGGAATCCTTTGATGTTGTTAGGATATAAAAATTAACTTCTACACACCTTCATACACAGACAGAAACAAATAAAAAGAGAAAAAGACAGAAAAGACAGGAAGGAAACATAATGAAAGAAATAAAAGGATCGTAGGGAGGGAGAAAGAAGTATATATATATATATATATATATATATATATATGATAATAAGGTAAACCACCACCTAGATTTGACACAGTTTACGTTAATTCAGATCTACAAATGACGTGAACATGATGCTCCATAGTACAGCCTTTATGTGAAACAGTAATGAAACATCGTGGATTAAACAAGTTATTTGAAGATGAACAGAAATTTAAGAAATGTTATACATACACACACACTCTCTCTTTCTCTGTCCCTCTCTCACACACACAAACACACCTTTATACACAAATACACGTAAATTATATGAAAAAAAAAGTTGGAAAATAGTTTTAAACAATTAGCCCTTAGGAATATAAATGTATATATGTGTGAGTAAGGAAAAGTTCGGTAATGAATCTAATAGAAACAAGTATTCAACAATAAAACCTCAATGTAAAAATCTGACAACAATTATAAACTATCATGTAAGTATTTGTAGCTACAATGATATAGATTTCTAGTATTAACACAAAGCTAGCGGAATTTGATCAGAGTGAGCATAGATACACTAAAGTTTCGACGTCTAAGAACTGACTTGGTAGAAGTCCATGAGATTATCTACCATCTTTCCAACTACTTTGATCACTTTATAAAGTCAGTATCTCTACAACCAGTGGACAAGCGTGTGTGTAACTCAAGATTCAAGCTAATCAGGTCCTTCAATAGAAAAGCACCAAGGTTAGTGAAATCGCTATTACGTACACTCGCTGACCGAATTTTCTGTCGGTAGAGTCAAATATGGCATTTTGTTTTGAAACTGAGATCTGTCTGAAGCCTATTTACAGATAAGAATAAATGAAAAATGCTCAAAGTATTTGACAATAAATACACACAGGATTGTACAGACACACATAATTACCTTTTGGATTAAAAGTTGTAATCCCGTACTTGGACGATATTTTGACCAAGACTAATTCTCGTGAACGGCTTGTGGTACACATAGAAGCTGTGTTTAAGAAAATTAAAGTTTTCAGGATCACTTTGAAAAAAAAAAAAATGCGAATTCTTTTTACTCCAAATTAAGTACTTAGGGCAAATAATTGATAAAAGTGGTAGACGTCCTGACCTGTCGAGACCAAACGCAATAAGGAATATGCCTGTGCCGACAAATATTCCAACTTTTACAAGTACTTTTTGGGCTGGCAAACTACTACCAAAACTATATTCCTAATATGCACAAGTTGAGAGCTCTATTGAACGACTGCTCTTTCAACTCTTGTGGGAAGGCAGGTGGCCTCTTGTAGGGCCCTTTATCTGCTGCCAACAGCTACTAAAGTGTGGGTTAGGGATGCAGTGGCTAAATATGCGCAGGCATGCGCTGAGATTGAAGCATCTCTGGCTCTACCTGGCTGGTGAGCAGGTGTAGTCTCCGTTCGTTGACGAGATATTTCCCAGGTTCACTTTTGGTGAACTGGAAAGCTGGATTAGGCATAGACCAAGACTGGGAGCTTGGTAAGCAGTGTCGACAGGCGCTCGTGCTTCTCTCCCGAACGAGCAATGCCGGCGGAAGGGGTACCACCACGGCGTATTGTAGAGGGCAAGTGTGACGACGGCCTGGGGAGACTGGGTTTCGATGAAAGTCAGTTTGCCAACCTGCATCAAGGACTTTCGGCCCGGGACCTATAGACAACTTCCAGAGGTCCCTGGCTTCGCTGTGCTTCCGAAGTGCCTTGCCAGTTCGGGATAAACTCACGAGGCACGGCATCACTGTGTCGCCTACGTGCCCACATGCACGTAATCGTACAGTGTCCGTGTCTCTCGGACCTGTGGGTTTCTACCGAACAGGTACTGTCACAGCTGGGGAGAGTACAGCTGTCAGCCGAATCGATTATTAAAATCGTTCTGCCGTCTCCTCTAAAAGCCGTAATAGCTATAGCGAAAGATGTGACATGGAAGACGCGTGGAAGAGGTATCGCTTCAGGCGCCTTCGTCTCCGGGCATGCTATGGATAACCTCTTTTCATATCACCTGAGAGGGAAAGCATGTCGGGAGAAGAAATGCTTGACGGCAAAAAAGTACGAAAGAAGAGAGAAGTAGCAAGAATGTTGGGTATGTAAGCGCCTAATTAACTGGAGTAAAAAACGGATGAAATAAACGATTCAACGCAGGAATGTGGTTGGTGGGGTCAAACACATTCCGCGTCCATTCATTTTTTGTTTCATCTTTATCCGAAATTATAATGTATTTATTCATATATATTTAATACCATTCCATAAGTCCCCGACCCCATTTGTCCCTTGTATTGTCTCCTCTTTGTTTAACCCTTGTGGTTTCAATAAAATCATCGTGCTAGTTCCACAATTCGTGCGTTGATGGTTGTTGGAGTTCAAAGATTACGGTTCGACTTAGCATGTTGGATTGTTGGTTCTTAAAAGATTGTTGTTACGTTCCGTGTGGTTTCGTTTACTCATAAGGATATAACAGTTATGATCTGTCCGTTCCTTCACCCTTTTTCGACGAGTTGTAGTACGCCTTAGCACTATACACAATAAGTTCATAATCTTTATGATGATATATAAAGGAACGTAACTAGATAATACAAAGTATTCTGTTGATGACTATACCAGTTCTGCTAATATACTAGCCTTTACAACTACAATGATATCGACCTCTAAAATCATTAACATAATCTTCAAAAATACCATAAACATTAGATTTAAGTTTAGGGTAATTATTCCTTTAATGAATAATTTTGGAGGTGACCCAAAATTACTTCAAATTTTAGTAGCACTGTCCACCTTGTGACCGCTTCCCCACCCCACCAAAAAGAAGAAAAAATTGCCTATGCTCGATCTAGATATACTGCATAATATACCTAAAATTCAATGGTTCATGTGACGTAAAATGATCAATAACGAAAAGTAACTGAGACATTTCCTTTGATAAATGTATTTCCTAGAACTCTGCACTTCTCTCACATTCACGCACTTTTTAAATTCTTTTATCTTCTATCCTTTGATTACCATCAAACCCGTAAATCATTGTAAATATTCATCTAACAACAACCACATATTACAAACTTATTTTGAGAATACCACTATCTTATCTTGAAATCAGCAAAGAGAAATTAATTATTAACCGTTTCCTTTGATCATTCAAATCCAAGATTCTGATTCGAAGGGAAAAAAAAAGTTTTTGGAATAACAGGCCAAGGTGAACGATAGAATATAAACTACAGTATAAGTTTCAATCATAACTGCAACCCTACTAACAGCAAAATAACTGGTCTTGTTATTTCTCTTACCACTGTGGACAAAAACATCGGTTTCTATGTATTAAATATTGATATACTCATATGTACTAAACTCTTTTTAGAACATATGAGTATATCAAATCGAAATGGCCATATATGTTATACATATGGTTAATATAAAAAACATATCAGAGAGAAGCACACTTTAAAGAACTGAGCAGTAATTATTAAACAAAATGATGACATAAAACACACGAGCCTCCCTCTATGGCGCAGCACCAATGAGGTAACCTCATGGTTTATTGCCAACCAGGACAGAGGCAGGGCTAAATTTACACAGTTCGACATTGTCGACTTTTATTCATCTATTTCTAAAGAATTATTGTTGAAGGCACTTTCCTTTGCCAAGGGCTTCACAGATATTAGTAATAATGATGTTAGAGTTATCATGCATGCCAGGAAGACAATGCTGTTCAGCAAAGATTCGACTTGGGTCAAACAATCTGACCCAGTATAAGTGCTAGTTTATCACAGATAAATGAGTTGGAGCATGCATCCATGAATAAAATTTCGAAAACAAGAGGCAATGAGGGAACTTCTCTCTATGTGATTAGTCGAGCAATTAGAATTGCTTTAAGTCTTGAAAAAAAAAATTGGTGATGGTCGTCCAGACTGGCCTGAGCCTAATATCTATCTTATCCACTCAGTCATTCTACAGCCACATACATTTGAAAGAAGGAATAGAGATGCTTATATACGCTGTGTGTATTAACATTTAAGTCAAGTCTGCATACATTGTAAGCTCACAAACATTGGCTTATTTTTTCCTCCCTTTTCTGTTTTTTTGAACAGGCGAGCTAACAATCGACTCTATACACATAAAATTGTGACTAAACGAGTTTAAGTGATAGTAAATCAGAGACAAATATTTTAAATGCATGCGAGTCTATCAAAATGAACATGTATATAAATATCAGTGGGTTTACTGGCTACATATTAAATAATGGTTAGTCTGACTTCCCTAACCATTATACTGGCTTTTCTTTTAAGAAAACGGTAAGCAAAGTACTGAGAGAGAGAGAGAGAGCTGTCTCTTTCGCATATTGTTGTTATAAAGAAAGTCCCAGATTTTCGTTGATTAATTTATAAGAGACCTACTCGTCAGCTGCTATACAGCGTTCACCAGAAGATGCAAGGAATATAACTATTTGTAGTTAAGCAGCTCGTGTAACATTTTCCCCATTTACTAAACTGCTGTGTAAGCATATTAACATATATATGCGCTTTTTGATCATTTATTGAGTACATTTAGATATTAAACTGTTTTCTTCTAACAATTATAATGATTAAACAATACATTTCAATTTTCAAATTCACGTTGGTATATTATCACGATGGCCAAATTTGTCTGGTCCATTTTGCTTCAGTAATCGATAACTATTAAATTGATGAAATTGTGATAAAGAATTAATCAATCTAAAACAGATATATTATTGTTGGTTGCCACAGTTGGTGTGGTTCTGGAAGATGAAGTAAGTAACAATTTTCTTACTTCTAAATATATATATTGGCCCCGTGCATGAGCAGAGGGACCCTGGAGCATATGCTCAGTAGTTGTCCATAAGCCCTGGGAGAAGGTTGCTACCGCTAAAGACATGGCTCGGTCCTGAAGGTCATAGCAGACATCAACAATGAGATAAGCCATTTCAGGTACCTCCGCCCAACGAAGAAGATACCAGCTGTCAAGTCCACTTCCCTCAGTTTGTCCCAGAAACTGTCGCTTTAACATCGTTACGGTTAGACATGGAGCTACTGAGAAGCATGCAAGCATATGGTTCTGTTGGAACTCCTCATTCCATCTTGAGGAGGCAACTAAGAAGAAGAGAATGTAATATGCTGAGTGAATGGAGCTGTGCCGAAGCAACGGGTCGCAAGCAAGATGTGATCTCACTGAGATGAAATGTAGTGGGTTTGAAGGATAGTCCGTTTGCAGAGCCTACAAAATGCTGGTCGTCACAGGAGCCCAAGTGTTAGAGGTCATAAAGTTGGTTGTGGAGGCAGCAGAAATTGCCTTAAGGTGGCTGAGGATCAGGAGCTGTGAGCCCTTTCGAGGGGCCTGCACCTCCTGATCCACAACCGCTACCTGGAGTAGTGCAATCTTGGCTTCATTGCTTCTGTGAAAGTATCTGATTGTTGAAAGACCTGAAACATCTAATAACTCCAAGAAACATCACTGTCCAGGTGCGATACAGGACGATGTATAGCAAAACTATAAATCTTTTCTTATTGTTCACATAATTTTTTTAATCGTATAGTTCAGTGGTACAATTAACAAAGAGGGTCACGAGTTCGGTTTCTATTAGGAACAAAAATACACAAAGGCGTTTATTATATTTATCAGCTATGTGTTATATTTATATAGTAAGCAACAAGTACGTAGCGCTACATGGATAAATCAAAGGTAGAACAGAAAAAACACAACAAATGGAAACCGTCAAAACACAACATGCAGGTAAGGAACGAAAGCACGACAACGGCAAACGGACATTCCGGATTTCGACTGAAGAGGCAGTTAGCTGCGAATGAGCCGTGTATCTTGGTTTGTCCTTTTTGCCGTTGTCGTGCTTTTGTCCTTTATCTGCATGTTGTGTTTTGACGGTTTCCGTTTGTAGTGCTTTTGCTGTTCTACCTTTGATTGATATATATATATATATATATGTATATATATATATATATACACACACAAAGAGGTATACAATATGTATCGATACGTTAGGTCGTTATACATAGATAGATGCAGTGCGACCGAATAGTTGAACACGTTTCTCAACCACTACGTGGCATCTTGAGCAAGTGTCTTTTATTATAGCCTCAAGTCTATCGAAGCCTCGTAAGTGAAATTGGGTAGACAGAAAACGGCCCATATATTTAATCACTCCTAAACAAACATAAACGGACGTGTCCCTAAATATCGACATTCAAAAGTCGTATAAAATTGAGTTAATGGGACGTCCCTCTTTACAGCGCATAACTCTCACTTGCGACCAAAAATCAACCTGACATTGAGAACAAGAAGATAGGACCAACAATACTAAAGGTCCATTACATGTTAAACTCACAAGGCATATCTTAAGAGAGTACACTATAATTATATGCTACAATGTTTACGAGCTAACGAGGGCGCCTAGTGCTAGAAATAGCAGCTAAATATCCATCACAGCACAAACCATTGCCTTAAAAGGGAGTGCACCGAACAAAAAGGATGGTTACAATTGGAATTCCTCTGATCACAGGTCTGCTGAAATAAGCTAAAGTACTAAAGAATGACCTTCAGGACAATAAACCTTTCAAATGAGATGACAAAGGACCGAAATGCTTGACGCTTTACTGGATTCAAGAAGACACGTACCCCACAGCAGAAGCGATAAGGCCGCCCCCACTGGTGAAGACTTATTGGCCGGCAAGAGTCCTGTGCCGGTGTCATGTAAAAGCACTCCGCACACTCTGTATAGTGGCTGGTGTTAGGAAGGGCATCCAGCCGTAGAAATCATGCCAAATCACGCTGGAGCCCGGTGCCGCTCTCCCGCTTGCCAGTTCTGATCAAACCGTCCAACTCATGCCAGTATGGGCAATAGACGTTAAATGATGACAATATATTTACAAAGAAAGATCTGTGCAGAGATATGTGTGTGTGTCTATGAGACAGAATAAGAATAGAGATGAAACAGACAGAAATATGCATAGTTTAAATGTACAGCCATTAGTCATATTACATAATTACAAAACAATAACCATCGGTTTATGCTAAAATCTCTCGTATCCTTGTAAGCACACATAGAATCTCGTTATGATGATCATGAAAGAGAAAAGAGTTACAGCAATGTGTATGTAACTCAGTCATCTCCAATGAGTCAGGGTATTTGTTATTTTGTTGATCAACGAAAAAAAAAATAATAATATGCAGTCGAAACCAGCATGATCCGAACTCAGAACATAAGAGGATATAATTAAATACTACAATCTTTCTTACTCGGCACTTCAGGGTGGGTGGTTATATCACAAAAACTATCAGTAATCAGATTAAATTCAAACTTCTACTCTGTACCACGTAACTAGTTTCTTATTGGCTGAGCACAAGCGTAGCCGTTACTTTTGATAGTGGAAGCTTGTGTAGAAGACTTACTGGTGATTTAGATCGATATTATTACCATGGTCCATAACATGCTTCTTTTCAACTATACCTCCACTGCTTAACACTATTTATTTCACTTTTTCTTTGTACCTCTCCCTTCAACCTTTTTATTTCTTCCTTTGAAGTGACACACACCACAGGTACTGACGTAAAAAAAAAAGTTAGCATATGTGAGGATTCTGGCTGAAGCTCCTTTCCACCTTACCTCTTTTACGCAACATACATCACGTCTCTGTTCAAGCATCGTGTTAAAAAAATATATAGAAGTACAAATAAATGGAATAAATGGAAAGCACACCCATAGAATGTCGCTAAATCCTGTTCAGTTATCGTCTAAAGGATCGTAGCAATTTCATGCCTTTAACGATATTACTCCCCTTTGGTGGGGTCAGCAACGAGAAACTGCAGGGTATATTTGTGTATGTGTGTGTGTGAATTTGTACATATATAAGCGGGTGTGTACGTTTGCCCACCACGAACACTTGATAACCGGTGTTGGTGTGTTTACGGCCCCGTAACTTAGCGGTTCGGCAAAAGTGATTGATAGAATAAGTACCAGGCTATAATAAATAAAGACTAGGTCGATTTATTCAGCTAAAATTCTTCAAGGCGGCGCACAGCCGCAATCTAACGACTGAAACAAGCAAAAAGTAAGGGAATAAATAAAGAAAAACTAAAAGATGACTTTGGGAATTCAAGCTCAAAACTGAACAATTTATGCAAGAAAACAATATAATTAACGTATGATTAATTGATCTAGTTAAACAGTCATTTTTATGTAGATTTTATATATATAAGACGTTTGAAGTTCTGAAATGGACACATGGTAATTAAGTGTATAAAATGTTAATTGTACCGCAAAACTGAACTTAATTTTTCTCCTCCCTCTCTTGGCATTCAAGTTTAGCAAACTATTATGTGAGGCTTGTTAAGAAACAAGACACGATTTTCCACAAAGGGAATTTGCATGACAAATTCAGATGAAAAAGATAAAAGAGGATAAAGGCGTAAAACTGTAATAAAAGGAATTGAGTTTATTTAACTCAGGTCTACTCAATAACGTTTCAGATGTTTTGATGTTGAAAACGGCAGACCACAACGGGTGGATGTGGGCGAGAAGAGATTTAATAATGAGGCACATAGCTCCGAAAGTGGGTGTATCAATGAACTGGAAGAATTCATTACATACAATACAACAAGGATTATAGTGATTGGTGGTAGTTTTTTTCTACCTGGATAAATAAAGGTAAGGCTATATTCTTAAAATTGGTTATAAATGCATAAATTATTACTGTTTAACCCCATCGAACAGACCAAAGACCAAAAGGTATTCCGGTATTGACCATCTCGGATATTTTTTCTGTGTATGTGTGTGTGCATTTAGGTTTGCATTTCCGTGTGTGTGTCTTCCCTTTCCGAAGGGAGAATTAGTTTTTTTTCTGTTTAAGCGACCAAGAGAGGTTCTCCGGTTAACTCGTAACTGCTCACGTTTCTATCTTTAAAACTCCATGCGGTTGACATGCAGGCCTGAACAAATATTAATAATTTAACATTGACAGTGCGCGCACACGCACACATACGTGGACGCACACCCATCCTCTCTATCTCAAACGAAATAAAATTAGCATTAAGAAACAGAGGAAAATAAAATAATGTATATTAGCGTGTATCTATTTATAATAAAGACTTGAGGCACAAATACTAATTCACATTAAGCATTAACAATATGGCTGAGAGAAGATACCTTAGGGTATTACGTTTTGTATACTAAAAGCAAATACATTATGGTCCTTCATATATACCTTTTACCTTTTACTTGTTTCAGTCATTTGACTGCGGCCATACTGGAGCACCACATTAAAAAAAGTTATTAGCACGCGGCTACGGGAGTGTAACCCGTACCCCCTCGAATACCAGCTTAGTACTCTACCATTAAGCTAAATGGCGTAATGAATGTAATGAATTAAAAAGGCTACGATCAGCTGAGATCATTCAAGCAACATATATATAAAAATGCAATAGACATTGCTCCAATATGATCTGTTGATCGAAATTTTGGAACAATATTAGACAAAGCAGATTGGAGAGAACCTCGTATTTGGTTAAAGAAACGGTCATGTTTGCGAAACATTCCCACAATTGATGATCGTGCACACACATAATCAGACACAAACATTGCAAATACTCGCGTGCGCATCGCTCCTATTAAGATAACCAGACAAAAATGCCGAAGCGGTCACTTAGTACAGAATAATTAAGTCGCCTCTCAATAGTCAGTCGGTGTGTACCATCAAAATCTGGGGTGTGAAGGGGTAACACAGAGAGAAAAGAAGACATCGTCGCCGAAAAAACCCCAACACACAAAAAAACAACTAAAAGCAAAAAATAACATAGGGTTAAGTAAGCACAAGGACTCAAGGAGTGAGAGGGGAGGAGTAACTTCCTTTAAGGTGACTCAGTACAAACTGATTAAAGGTTGAATAAGGCTGTATACTAAGTTCTCTAAAATTGTATGTGACATCTTACAAAGGGGGAGGAGGAGGTGGAGGAAAAGAGAAAGTGAATTATTAGTGAAATTTTTTTTCCTTTTTATTCATCACACAGCATTTGAGACTAATTAAAATTTAATTAATTGCCATCAAACCATTCTCTTAATTATCAAGTAATTAAGACTTTAAAAAAAGTAACGAAAGAAAAAGAAAAGAAAAACAGAACCGAAGAAACGAAAACAACGAAGGATTGAAAAATGCTTTAAAGTTCATTAAACTGGAAGTAATTCTACCAAAAGAATATAAACTACTACTGCTGCTGCCGCTGGTGAATGTAATGTATATTAGTCGTTGCAGTTGTAGCAGTAAGGTTAAATGATGGTATGGATTGTAGTGCAAGTTGCAGGTAGGTCGGTGGAGGGTCGAGTTAATAGCATAACTCGACCCACATAACATATTTTAGTGGTAGAGAGGTGGAGGTGGAAGGTCATTAAAATAAGGCAGGTCATCAGGATCACACCTACCATTCACACAAAGCCATAAAAAACAAAACAAACAAAAATGAATCCTAAGTTGATGAATATTTGCAACAAAAGATTAACTTTTAAAATGCAAAACAGACACTTCATAAAGATATTTACGATGTACTAATAAATGAAACAAACCCGTATCTTATACATAAGAAGAAAAAGTTTACAACTGCTGTCCGATACGTACTTTAATACAATATTTTTCCTTTGTTTGTTTACAAGAACACTACACATGAAGTACTTTTAAGCAATTGAGCAGGAAGTATTTATCTGGGTTATATATATATGTATGTATATATAGTTTTGTCTACGCAAGATCTAATTTCTAGAACGTGAATTGCCCAGTCGTGCGATGTTACATTAACCGTTCATCCAAGAATACATCGAAAGAGCCACTAATAGGAGGAACAACCCAGTCTGTAGTAATTTTTACTATAGATTTTGTGAACAACAACAACAACAACAAAACAATAATGATTTCAAATTTTGGCACAAGGCCAGTAAGTTCGAGGGAGGGGGATAAGTCGATTTCATTGACCCCAGTACTTGACTGTGACTCTGAACGGATGAAAGGCAAAGTTGACCCAGGCGGAATTTGAACGTAAAGACAGACGAAATGCCGCTGAGCATTTTACCCGGTGCGGTAATGATTCTGGTGTATTAATGTAGTTTTGCAAGCTAAATCTCAGGAAATATTTCAATTTTTCCAGAAATTAAAAAAAAAAAAAAGTTATAGGGGGTTTAAAGTTTGATAATTTTCACCCAGTCAGAAAACAGGATTTGGAAGCTATCATTTTGTGCGTGGCAGCATGGATTGACAACGTGTTTTAATATGAAACTGTAAATAAATCAACTTCTGCTTTACGCATGACATATAACCCCTTATAACTTTCTTATTTTTTTTGAATTTTCAGAAAATTTTTGCGAATTTGTATTCTACACTAGGAAATTCATGCGATTATGCAAACCCCTACCCCAAAAGAAAAAATGAGGGTTCGTGATTTGAGGCCTATTGGGCTGTTAATTTTAGCACATCTCTCGACCAGGGTACAAGCAGCAAATGGACACATTTCGCGTAGAACATATTTGTAAACGCATATGCTATCTCGCAGACAAAAGAGTTCTAATATTTGGCTTGTTACTATGGAAACAAGCATAAATGTGCCTGTGGCTTACGATTGGCTAATATTACCCCAAATTAACATTTTAAAAGTTAATAGCTCATCGATATTTGACGAAAATGAATTTCATGGCATTGACTAGTATATAAAACTATATCATTATACCGAAAATGAACTAAATTCGAACAGAAATTGAAGAGAGTGAAAATTGGTAGCTAGCCAGAAAAGATCCTCAACAATTTCCTCAGTAATCGCTAAGGTTCGCTAAAAGATCAGGACGACATTGTATCCCACGATACAATGTGGGATCACAATAAGGAGCGTTTCGGGCAGGCCCGGCTGATAGTGAGTTTATGTCGAGCTGGCAGTACTCCACTGGTAGTATTGTAAGGCCAGGGATCTTTGGAAATTATCCATGGGCAGCGGCCCAAAAGTCTTCCAGAACAGACCAGCTAGTTGATTTTCGTCGATGCCCAAGTTCTTCTCAAAAACGTCATCGCTCTTGACTGCTATAATCCTCTAGAACACCATAGTGGAAATTCCAACGACCGCACTGCCCGATTAGTACAGGACTGTGAGCACCTGACCACATTCCAGACGCCAAGCGCCCATTTTTAATCTTTACTTGACCCAGGACTGCAATTTTTATCAGAGAGACGAGCTGTTGGAAATATCCAAGCAATGCTGGAGATGTCGCAGCTTCAGCGCATATCTACGTGTCACCAGCCACAACATACCCAGTCTTCCACTCAGGGGTGTTGAAAGCAAATAAAGCACCTGACCAGTGCAACGTGTCCCTTCCACAGAAAGTGAAGCGCAGACTCCCCAGCCTAGTCAGACGTAAACTGGGCAAGGCACAACGATCAGGCGGTAATATACGACGGAAGCGATCTAAGCGTTCGCCACCTCTACTCATCCTTTCGGGGATAGCTTTGGCCCATTTCTGTGTGAAATTAGTAATTCTGTTCGTCACCATGTCCTAGTTATTCTCCACTTGGAGATCCGTACGTCATTGTTGGACGGCATGAATCAACCTCACCAGGTGCCGCCGAGCAGAAGGGCCAGTAACTTCTTCGATGATTTTTACTCCTGTCAATGCGTCGTGATTCCTTAAAGCCGTGCCAATTACCTCAATCAGCTTGACTCTGACACTAAAACAGTAACGTCAACCGACTATGACGGTACGTTTCTTTTGCATCCTGGTAAAAGCAGGTTACTCTTCAATGACTTTAGTTTCTGCAGTAGTGAGTCAAGAGTAAATACAAACAGAAGAGACGAGAGGGGATAACCTTGACGGATCGATCGCATGATGCTGAATAATTCCGATAAGTGACCATTCACCATAACCACTGGGTATATGTCGTTGTGCACTACGGCAATCCATCCGCGGAAGACGGGAATGAACAGCCACCAAGTATTGATGATCGGCCCTACTGAAAGCCTTCGATTGATCTAAATTTATCAGGGACCCACCCATGTCCGATTCCTTACTTATCCTTTCTATGATGTATTGCATGAGATAGAAACTATCATGGATACACTTGTTTGGGATACCGCATGTTTGCACATTACCAATTAGACCATCAACGACAAGCGCCTGCATTTAGCAGAGTTATGGACTGAAATTATCATTCTGTCCACAGCTTTTTGGGGTACTTTCTCAGCAACTCCACCGCTCCTCCACTCATAGAACAGAGAATACTCCTCTTCTGCAGCCAGTTGCAGTAAATGACAGGTAAAAGGTTGGTAAACAAATCTAGCATGTAAAAGTAAAGCTCGTAGAGCAGTCCATCCAAACGAGACGATTAGCCTGCCGTGCAGCCAACCATCGCTTTCTGTATTTCTGCAACTGTAATCTGTTTTTTGCAACGATCCGCCACTCAAATCGAGTGTCAAGGCAGGCTATCGAGGTAGGCACAAAAAGTCTATTCTGCAATCCCCAGCTTGCCACTCGTCCCTTATACTCGAGCGAAGTGGTGCTGAAAAGCCACACATATCTGTTTGGGTTCCAACGAAACACTCCAGACACTTAAGAAATCTGTTCACTCGTTTCCTATTGAGCTATAGACAACTATGAATCTGAAGGTATGGCCTTCACTGCCGGTCACGTCTAGTGACACCAACTTGCCTTCTGAATCAACAAGATGATCTGTATTGTGAGAACCAGAGCTTTTGGAAACAACACAGCAAATTCCATCCCTACCTTCATTCTCGATCGACTTTCAGGTAAGTAAATCTTGTATCCAGCGAAAATTGAGGCGAGAGATCGTGAATCGGAAGTTCTTGTCTCAATGATGTCCACCTCGTGTATGTCTAGTGGCCTGATGAGCAGTTGGCTCTGCTTCCAATGCGTCTCTAGGTTACGTGTATTTACAGACTATTTTGAGTAAAGCTATGTTAGACAGAAAGTAGAAAATGAGAAAGATTTACATTAATTTCGTGGAAGGAACAGATGTTCAGTTCCTCAGGTTAACTGTGGGTGTTTCCACAAGCAGTTCTTTATAAAGTCATTTTTTATGTTCCCTCCTAAGTCTCCTAATCCATTGGCATATTTGTATTTTTACAATGTTGTATTTATTTTGTGTTGTTTGGATAATTTGTATACGTGTTGTTGCAATGAAATCACTTTTAGTAATATTTTGGTATTGATGCATGCGTTTCATTAATTGTTGTTGTTTGTATTTATGGCCGCGATGCTGATGACGTTTCTCTGTTATTGTTGTTACTTGGGTGCCAAATGGAATTGGCTGGTGTTTGAAATGGTTGTGGGTGATTGTGACGATAGTTTAGGCAGTATGAGTGTTGTTGGTGTGTTGTTGTTTGTAGTGTCTGTTCCATTAATTTGAATCGCCCAGCTTTTTTTTTTTTTTTTTTTTGGCTTGTTATTTTCCTTTCCCCCTTTTCTTGTTTGTTAATTTTTGCCATTTATTTCCTTCCTCGCTACCTTCGCCACACGATATGTCTGAATAGCATGTCTTGGGGTCATTGTCATTTTATTCTATTGTTATTGTTTGGGAGCTTTCAGTTGCAGTTGGTGATGTGATAGCCCTTAAGAGCAGTGTTTGTTGTTTTGTTTCCACTGTTGTTGTTGTTGGTGGTGGTACTATTATTATTACTAATTGGTGGCTGTTGGTTTTTAGTGTTGCAGTTGCTGTTGGGGTTGCAAGCTACTGTTGGTCCTGCCCCTGTTTTTCCCGTTGTGGTGATGGCAGCAGCAGAAGTGGTGGTGTTGATGAGGACTTGCTTCTCGCCTCTTTTGCAGTGGACAGAAAACCTTGAGATGGTTTTTGTCACCACACAAGTGACATCTTAGCTCTCTACCCTCAATGACCATGTATAATTGCGAGCCATCTGGCAAATTAAGTTCAGAATGGATTCCATGCCTGAGTGATCCATTTAGATTAATACCTTCATCCTTTGGCTTGATCAATTTTGTTTCTGCAGCTTCTGGTCCAGCAAAATATTGAAATTTGTCCTATACGTCAAAGAATACAGCTATCAACAACCAATAGATCTTTACTTCTGGGGAGATGTCTACAATCTTAATTCTTATTACCCTTCAACTAAGATAGATTAGTTTGAGGACCAGCTCGTTACTCATTAAGATTGTTGTGGAGTGTTTCTTGGCTCATCCTCTACTGTTGAAAACCTCACCTCTATGCTGTACTTTCATCCATGGTGACCTATGTTTTGGAGGTGAGATCTTACAGGCTGTGAGATGCATGAAAAAATCCTTTACTTTCTAAACTGACATCTTAAAAGCTTTAGAGCAGTGTTTCCCAACCTTTTTTCCCGGCGCCCCACTTTTTCATAGCAAAAGTTTTTACGCCCCACCTTTTCCCATGTCCACTCACATTTACAAGTACATGTGGGCCTACTTACAATTGAAAAAAATCAAAAATTAAAAAATTGTATTCAAAATACAAAAAAATAGCTTGAGAATTGAAACAACAGGCACTGAAAGTGCATAACACCCAATAAATCGATAAAATTATTACGATTTCACAGCCCACGTCTATGCCCCGCGCCCCACCTGAATTTTCTCAGGCCCCACCAGTGGGGCGTACGCCCCACCTTGGGAATCACTGCTTTAGAGGATACACTCCTTCTCGTTAGAGGTGGTGGGTAATTTTGTAGTGAAACTGCTAGTAGTGATTTTCCTTGTGTTCAGTATAAGGGAAATGAATCACTACAATTACTTGGGATTTTTGAAGTCGTTGGCTTTAGCTGTACAAGTGACGTGGATTGATTTACTCAGGGAAGGTGTTAATTTGCTACCCACTTAACTCGCTTAGAGCAGTCAATGGAGAACTGATGGAGTTACAATTTAACTGACTTAAACTCTATCAAAAGAACACAACGACAAGGAAGTGAGTTAAGCTGGAAAGCCTGTTAGGCCTATCACTAACGGAACATAACTGATCAGTTAGAGTTTCCATTTCTGTAGCTGGGGAATATTCAGATTAGCAAGAGAAATAAGTTTTTTCAAGTAGATGACTGAAATTAACTTGCATAAAGAGCATAGAATACAGTCTCGAAGAAAATATGTAAGCTAGACAAAAAAGCTTATATATGCTACCTAACTCTCTCTCATAAATGGAATACTGCAAACAAGTAAATTGATACATATCTTTTATCTCTTCTTTTACATGAGTCAGTCACTGGACTGCAGTTATGCTGGGGTACCATCTTGAAGGATTTTAATCAAACAAATTGACCCCAGTACTTTATTCTTTTTTAAAAGTTTGGTACTTATTCTATTGGTCTTTTTTGTTAAACTACTAAGTTATGGAAAACATAAGTAAACCAACACTGGTTGCCAAATGGTGGTGGTGGAAGACAAACACAATGGCACATGTACACGTACACACACGCACGCACACACAATGAGTTTCAGTACAGTTTCTGTCTACCAAATCTATTCACAAGGCATTGGTTGGTTTGAGGCTACAGTAGAAGAACTTGCCTGAGATGTCACAAATGGGATTTGAGCACAAAACCACATGGTTGCAAAGGGAGATTCTTAAGCACACAGTTGTCTGTATGCCAGTACCTATGTATGTATGTATGTATATATATATATATATATATATATATATATACATACACACACGTGTGAAGTATATTTGCCATTTAAATGTGGCTAACTGCTAAGGGTGGATGCTACTGTAGCTTGTAACCCCAGGAGGATACCTCCTCCAGTTGGCTACTGACATACTTTCTGTGCCCTATCAGTATTTGCAAAGGGAAGCCATCCTTCCCATCTTTGACCCGACATGATACACACGGATCCGGGTTTCTAGGTATTTACCCGTCATCATCGCACGACAATCACCGGTCATCGACGCGAAGGGGTCCCAATGCAAATACATATATCCTTTTTCCAGTGACAATAAGTCACTGATCTCGAAAAAGTGTAAACAAGCAATAATAAATCTCTGAACGAGGTATAAACAGTAGCTACATAACAACGTGAAGTATATTTGCCACTTAAATGTGGCTAACCACTAATATACTTCACGTTGTCGTGAAGCTACTGTTTATACCTTGTTCAGAGATTTATTATTGCTTATATACACATACTTATATATAATAAATAAATATATGTATACTTTCTGGTAAAGATTAATCTTTATAATCTGGTTTCAGTATTTCAATAAGTTAATAGCAAACACAAAAGTGCACAGTTATGCCATGCACCATTTAAGATTAATTAATCAAATGCAATTAAATAATGTTAGACGGTTCTGGTTGTTGTATGTATGCACCAATGTATTCTTATAAAACTACACTAATAATGATTTTATTTGAGTGGGCAGAAGGCCAATTGTTATAATTGATATCAGTATATATTTTTGATGTTTATTTATTGATTCCATAAACATGAAATGTAGAGTTTACCCCAGTGGGATATGAATGTGAAAATCTCAGGCACCAAATGAGAAATGTAAAACACCTAATATTTTTACTATCTTATATTAAAAAATACTCATCATTTTTCATATTTCTGCATGTGAAATTAGAAATATATTGAAAGGGAAATGAGATGCTGTAACAATCATGTCTTTTCTGAAAGCATATAATACATAAATCAATTGGAGTAGCTCGGTTATTAATCAAGATTGAGTTGCGAACTTGACATACTTATCTCCAAACACACATATCTATCATCATCGTTTAACGTCCGCTTTCCATGCTAGCATGGGTTGGACGATTTGACTGAGGACTGGTGAAACCGGATGGCAACACCAGGCTCCAGTCTGATTTGGCAGAGTTTCTACAGCTGGATGCCCTTCCTAACGCCAACCACTCAGAGAGTGTAGTGGGTGCTTTTACGTGTCACCCGCACGAAAACGGCCACGCTCGAAATGGTGTCTTTTATGTGCCACCCGCACAAGCCAGTCCAGGGGCACTGGCAACGATCTCGCTCGAAAATCCTACAGGAGCCAGTCAGGCGGTACTGGCAACGGCCACGCTCAAAATGG
>NC_068981.1:53741485-53746388 GCF_001194135.2 Octopus bimaculoides | reverse complement strand
CTTCTCACGCACAGCACATTTCCAAAGGTCTCGGTCAGTAGTCATCGCCTCGGTGAGGCCCAATGTACGAAGGTCTTGCCTCACCACCTCAGCCCAGGTCTTCCTGGGCCTACCTCTTCCACGGGTTCCCTCAACTGTGTGTGTGTGTATATATGGACAAAGTGCATTTCAGAAGTTTTGAGACTTTTTTTTTTAGGAGAGGCAGTTATAACTGTCCTAGATTATTGTAATTTTAGTGTTCATTACTATACATCTAACAAGCTGACCTGCCAACTTTTGTTATTCCAGATTGAAGGGGATGTCATCTAATTTCACCAGGAGCCATTACAAATCAACATCTGTGACAAAGACATGAGCAAGGAGGGAATTCTAGAGTGCCAATGTTTTGGAAAGGAAGGATTGGGTATAGCTATAGTGATTACTGCAGTTCCTGGAAATAGGGGTGGGGTTAACATAATAGTGATGAGAAAAGAAGAGATGGGTTGATGCGGAATGCCTGGGTGGAGGTGGTATAAACCCATCAAGCTCCAAGAAGCAGAGGCCATTATAGTTGCAGTAGAAAAATTACTCACTCTTGTGAATAAGGCATAAGGCCCAATATTTGGAACACTCAAGTCATGATTAAAGAGTGTATTGTGATGAGTGTATTTTTTCTTCTTACTATGAGCGACTGTCTTGGTTTTCTTGTTCAAAGAGACAAAGTTGGCATATTCCTATAGGAAGCTTATTAAATTAGTTATCTATTGAAGTTTTCTCATAACATTTTCCTACCAGAGGTAAGAAGTTTGCTTCCTAACCTCATGGCCCTGGGTTCAGTCTCACTGCATGACACCTTGGGCAAGTGCCTTCTACAATAGCTCCAGACCAACCAAAGCTTTGCAAGTGGATTTGGTAGATGGAAACTGAAAGAAGGCTGTAATGTGTGTGTGTGTGTGTGTGTGTGTGCGTGCGCGCGTTTGTTTCTGTCTCCTTGTTCTGACATTGCATGATAGTCATAAATGAAAAGCAATGCCATTCATTTCAAATATTCTGCAAGAACACGCCTGGCCATGGAAAAGTATTACTTCACTTGGAAATGTGTGAGGATTAGCAACAGAAAGGGCATCTGGCCATGGAAAATCTGCCTCAGATTAACTCTGCCTAACCCATGCAAGCATAGAAAAGTGGACATTAAATGATAATGATGATGATATATGCATACACATAGAAATTGATTGATAAACAGGAAGCTGTGACTTATCAGTGATACCTCTTTCAAATTCTCCCTTGATGGCAACATCCGTTACATGATGGTTAGGTAGCTTTCAAGATCTGAACAGTTGAGTTTATACATAAACGTACTGTTAATAAAAGTCGGGTGTGCATTGCATACCGTTACTTAATAAATGAAAAAATGCATTGTAAATAAACGGCAGATGATAAACATATATGTATACTGAGTGTATAACTGGATGGGAGACAGACACAGAGGGTCTCTAATTCTTCATCAGTTATCAACCAAAACGGTAATACTCAGTTTCACACCATTAATGATAAGACTGAGAACTACTCATATATATATATATAAACTGCACATACACAACAGTCTTACAGAATCAGACAGAGATTTAAGATCAATGTTATAGATTCCAGACACAGATGAAGACTTCTGAAACTTTATTATTCAAACTATGTACTTAGTTCTAGGACAGACCTTTCAGATCTTCTAAACCTAAATACTCTACTAACATGTCAACCCACTATGCACATTGTTATTAGTTAGAAAATGCTGCAAGTGAATGATTTAAGTTGCACAATAACAGATGAAGAGAGAGACAAACTTAATAATTCTGAAAATGTTGTGATGTGACAAGTACGCACGCACAAACACATACACAGACTGATTACCATTATGAGATTAATCCCAAAATTTAATCACAATTTTCTGTTGAACCAAAGGAGATTTTAAAATCCAACTCTTTAACTCTTTCACACGCAACTCAATCAGTAGCAAGCTCATATTCCCTTGTTATTTAAAATTCATTCAGAGCTTTTGTAAAGCATGCATAGCTTTGCCTCTGGTATTATCTTTAACTTTTGTTGTTTATCATGCTGTGTGCGTATGTGTGTGTGTGTGTGAGAGAGAGAGAGAGAGAGAGAGAGAGAGAGAGAGAGTGAATGAGATAGAGACAAATTGAATGAGATAGAGACAAATTGAATATCAAATGAAATGTTCAACTTATCTAAACAGCAGCAGCTGCCAACCGATTCTTAACATTGACATAAGGATGCACAAAGCAATAAGGATGCTCCAGGCAGGATGAAGATTAACAAAGTGTCAAAATAAACTAGTGAATTGCTGTTACTCTATTCTATTCTTTTCTGTTCTCAAACACAAACATCTCATTATTTCCTTTACCAGAAATATCTGACAGATCTTCATATAGCAGCATAGCAAATATTAGTTGGAATAAATAAGATCAACTATAATAAATATATCTATAGTTTTAGTATTTTTATTAGAGTAAAGCTCAATATTACAAAAACATGATAATAAAACAATATTAGCAACTACAATAAAAATAAATGAAGAAGATGAGTTAGTTTGATTAAATCTAATTCAGTATCTTATTGCTAGATACTTTATTAAGTGGGGTGGGATTAGAAGAATTAGTAGAACGTATGGAACTCTGAATGCCATCATAAAATTTTCTGAGTGTCTTTCTAACTAATTGTAATAGCTAACTCTCATTACTTGCCACAAGACCACAAAAGGAAAATATTACGAGATTTAACATAAATTAATCCCATGATACAGTAGTTGTTATCTGTCATAAATATCTGCTGTGAAAAACTCAGAAAACATAGGAAGGATTTAATGCACTGGTTATTTATATATGAATGTTGACATGACATTGTGGTTAAAAAGTTTGTTCTTCAACTACGAGCTTCCTGGCTTGATCCCATTGTGTGACACCTTGGCTAATTTTCTAACAGTAGGAATGACCAGCAGGCATCTGTAACTCAATGTAGAACAAATATCTCAAGCAATTGTTTTCGTTTTTCTCCTTGATGTTAATATTTTATGTTCATACACTGTAGCAAAATATGCTATATTTTGCTATTGCGTATGAACATAAAATATAACATACAAACATACATGCATGCACACTCACACATGATATGCTTCTACTCACAAGGTATTGTTGAATTGAAGGTTATGCTAAAAGATACCAGCTCAAGGTAATCAAGTAGTGAGAGTGAATATCTGGAACTACATTGTGCTGAAGCAAGCTTCTAACTACACAGCTGTGATTGTGCCCGTACTAAATATAAAATATAATGGCTATGTGGTTAAGAAGCTTGCTTTACAACAATATGGTTTCAGATTCAGTTCAACAGCACAGCACTTTGGGCAGGTGTCTTCTACTACATGGAAGTCTGTTGTATATGTGTAGGTGTGTCTTTGTATTTGTCCCCTTCCCACTGCTCAGCAAATGATGTTGGTTTATTTACATCTCCATAACTTAGCAGGTTTGCAACAGAGACTGATAGAAAAAGTACAAAACTTAAAAAATGAGTACTGGGGTCAATTTGTTTGACTATATCCTTTCAAAGAAGTGCCCCAGCATGACTGCAGTCCAATGACTGAAACATGTAAAAGATAAAAGATAAAACCAACCATTGCAAAGAACACATTAAAATGGCAGGATCAGTAAAGTGTCAAACAAAATATTACATCTCTTCATGCTCTAAGTTCAAATCCAGCCATAACTGACCTTGTTTTTTCTCTTTCCAGAGTTGATTAATTATATACTAGTATTTAGAGCTGATTTAATCTATTATGATCTCATTCTCTCAAATTTAGGATCTTGTGCTATAATGTTTGATATCATTAATATGTTAACTACCACGGCTGCCTGTTACTAGAACTTACTGGTGACATCACATATTTCCAGCCATACTGTTTGATTACAAGGAAATGTAATTTTTTGCATTTCATCATCGTCATCATCATTTAACGTCTACTTTCCATGCTAGCATGGGTTGGACGATATGACTGGGGACTGGCAAACTAGATGGCTACACCAGACTCCAATCTGATTTGGCAGAGTTTCTCTCAATGGTGCTTTTTACGTGCCACCTGCACAGGAGTCAGTCCAACGTTTTGTTCACATGCCACTGGCACAAGTGCCAGTAAGGTGAAGCTGGAAACGATCACGCTCAAATGGTGCTTTTTACGTGCCACCGGCACGGGAGTGAGACTGCTGCTCTGGCAGTGATCCCGTTTGGATGGTGCTATAAGCGCTCCACTGGCACGAGTGCCAGTCATCAAATTTGGTTCAGTTTCGATCTCACTTGCCCCAACAGGTCTTCACAAGCTGAGTTTAGTGTGCAATGAAGGAAGGTTGGCACAGGTGCAAGTCATCGAATTTGGTTCAATTTCGATTTCACTTGCCTCAACAGGTCTTCGCAAGCAGAGTTTTGTGTCCAAAGAAGGAAAGGTACGCATAAGTGGGCTGGCTACACCCCTGGTAAAGGCCATGGGTTATGGTCTTACATGTCTTGCTGGGTCTTCTCACACACAGCATATTTTGAAAGGTCTTGGTCACTAGTCATTGCCTCGGTCTTCCTGGGTCTAGCCCTTCCACAGGTACCCTCAACTGCTAGGCTGTGGCACTTTTTCACGCAGCTATCCTCATCCGTTCTCACCAAATGACCATACCAGCGCAATCGTCTCTCTTGCACACCACAACTGATGCTTCTTAGGTTCAACTTTTCTCTCAAGGTACTTATACTCTGTCAAGTATGCACACTGACATTACACATCCATTGGAGCATACTGGCTTCATTCCTTGTGAGCTTATGCATGTCCTCAGCAGTCACGGCCTATGTTTCACTGCCATGTAGCATGGCTGTTCGT
>NC_068981.1:53736804-53741213 GCF_001194135.2 Octopus bimaculoides | reverse complement strand
AGGTAACGGAAGCTATCAACTACTTCTAGTTTTTCTCCCTGGAATGTGGCAGAAGTTGTTCTCTGCACATTTTCAGTGTTTATTGCTCCTGAGCATCTGCCACATACAAAAACTATCTTGCTAGTTAGCCTTCCTTTGATATTGCTGCACGTCTTATGTGTCCATAGCTTACACTGGGTACATCTTATAGAGCTTCTACCTACACCTTTTCTACAGATCGAGCAGGGCCATCTACCTGAAGGGGTTTGTGGTTTGTCTACCTTTCTACTTATTAGAACTTTGGTTTTAGCTAGGTTGACTCTAAGGCCCTTCGATTCTAATCCTTGCTTCTACACCTGAAACTTATCCACTAGTTCTGATAGTGACTCAGCAATTACAACAAGGTCATCAGCATAGAGGAGCACCCAGGGGTAACATGTCTTGAATTCCTGTGTTATTGCCTGGAGGACTATCATGAATAGGATGGAGCTGAGGACTGAACATTGGTGGGCCCCTACCTCTACCCGGAATTCTTCACTGTACTCGTTACCAACCCTCACCTTACTGACAGCGTCCCTGTACATGGTTCACACAGCTCTCACTAACCATTCATCTATTCCTAGTTTCCTCATTGACCACCAGATAAGGGATCGGGGGACCCTGTCAAAGGCTTTCTCCATGTCTACGAAAGCCAGGTACAGAGGTTTATCTCTGGCTAGGTATTTCTCCTGCAGCTGTCTTACCAGAAATATAGCATAAGTGTTTTTTTTCCCTGGCACGAATCCAAACTGCATCTCAACTAAGCTGACTCTCTCCCTAATTAGTTGGGCTATGACCCTCTCCGTGACCTTCATTACCTGGTCCAACAACTTGATACCTCTGTAATTGTTTGTGTCTAAAGCGTCACCTTTACCTTTGTAGCAGTTGACTATGGTGTTGCTACACCAGTCATTGGGTATGACTCCTTCGTGTATTACCTGGTTAACTATACAGGTGACTAGGCTATAACCGACACTGCCAGATATTTTAAGTATCCCTGAAGTGATTCCTGATGGGCTGGGGGCTTTCTCTGTCTTCATACTCTTGATTGCTTTATCTACCAAGGTACTGTCAATTAGGATAGCTGGTCCCTCTGTTGGTTCGACATTCAGCAGATTCACTCTCTCCCATTCATTCTCTTTATTAAGCAACCTTTCATAGTGGCATCTCCAAACCTCTCTCTTTGCAGCCTCATTTAGTGCAAGTGAGTTATCATCCATGCGGACACATTTCTCTCCTACGACATCACAATTCTCTCTCACACACTGTCTTGCAACACAAAATACTTCAAGTATTTGGTCCTCACGGTGCAGAACATTGGCAGATTCTTTCTTATCTGCTTCCCCTCTGGCAGTCTGATACAATTCTCTGCTACCTCCATTCTTCCAGTCCTTCCAAGCCTGTTTCTTTTGTCTAATAGCCCTGTCAACCACATTGTTCCACCACCATGTTACTTTGGGTTGAGAGGGGACTTTGCACCATCCACAGATCTGGTCAGTGGCTCTCAGCAGGTTGTCCCGTAGAAACCTCCAGTTGTCTTCCACATTATGTGATGCTATATCCCCCTCTATTTCGTCGAAGGCTTCGAGTAACACATCTCTAAATCTCTGTCCATTTGCGAGATCTTTAAGCTTCCAGACCCTTCTCCTCCAAGCTGGTCAACTTCTGGGCATCCATTTAGCCCTGATCCCGAAGTCGCTAACTACTAATCTGTGTTGAGGGGTATATTCTTCGCCTGGGAAGGTTTTGGCATTTATAAGCAGTCCTCTTTCCCTTTTTCTGGAGAGGATGTAGTCAATTTGGCTAGTGTGTCTGCCGGAACGGTAGGTGACTAGGTGACTGGCGGGTTTCCTGAAGTTGGTATAGCAAACCATAAGATCATTTGCATCACAGAACTCCAAATTAAATTTTAATATTTAACACTCGTGTTATTTAGATATCCTGAAAACCATGTCAAAAATACAGAGTAGAATATTTTCTCAAATTATGAAAACGTACCACCAGTGGGGCATATAACAATTGTGTGAAGTTTCTGATGAACCACAAGTGGTACATGTTGTGGTTAACATATTAAAAAACACATCACCGTTGCTATCACATATAAGAACATAATAACCAACAATAGTAATAAGGGGTCACTATGGTAATTTGGCCTGCTGGAAATAGCAGCCAAATCTCCCTCAAATGGCACTTTATTGTTTTAAATCAGGAAATGATACATACTAGATAGTGTAGTCCTATTAACCTCTAAAACAGAAGGGAAGGTCATGGATGATTAATTCAGCTCTCAATTAGAGATGACTAAGGTTTGATAATAGCAGCCAAATCTACCTCAAATCACATTTCACAGTTTTTAAATAAAAAAAATTACATACACTAGATAATGTAGAACCACTAACCTCTAAAACAGAAGGGAAGGTTATGGTCGGATTAAGTCAGCTCAATTAGAAATGACTTGGTCTAAATAACAATGGGTAAAATAATGATGGTGATTGTTGATAATGATAAACACAATGAATGGAAAACTATTTTCAATTGATTTATTATTTTATTTCTTTTTACATTACTCCTTTAAAGAAAGGGCTGGCAATGTGTCCACCCATCCATCCATCCATCTGATCAGTAACACCAACAATTGTACAGTATGTTAATTAAGTCTTACTGGACAACTTAAAAATTTCTATTACAACAACAAATCGGAACCCCTCCCCAGTGTAAAAAGGGCTGGGTGCGTGGGATGTAGATGGGGGTGTGGGGTGTTAGTGTACTGAAACATGACTCCAGATTCTGGGAATTTCCGCATGTGTTTGATAAGTATCTGGTGTCGCTGTTGGGCAAAGAAGAAGTGAGCTAAACAATAAACAAAGCAGCAGAAGGTTAAATAAACCAGAGGAGGGTGAAGATATGATAGGAGGGGCAGAATCCAGAAAGAAAAGGACAGTATTTGTTCCAGCACCACTGCCTGCTGCCACTTCCCCCCCTCCCACCATCACCACAGACATATTCACAGACAATCGCATATATAATGTATACACACACACACACATGAACATGAGCAAATGGAAATTCACTTCCCACCACTTTTTGTCCCATGCATGTCTCACTAATATGCAGGCATATTGAAATGAGAAAGCAGAAGTGGTAAAAGACACTCAGAGCAGTGCAGCAGCATCAACAGTAACATTGCCATCATCTTTGCTGTCGCTGTCATTATCTGTAGTAATAACATTTGAAGGAAAAACAGACACAAAATACCTTCCTCCATCCACTTGCTACCTTCTATAGTTACACAGTCCAGAAGCCTGCAAATTGACATTGTAATTAAAACCAATACAATGCAATGGCCACACACACACACACACACACACACACACACACTCATGCAAACCCACATATGCATAAAAAAAGACAAACTAGAAACTACCTTCGGCTAACTAGCCACCTAGGTTGAGAGAGAGAGGGGGAGAGAGGAGAGGGGTGAGAGAAGAGAAGGGGGAGAGAGAGAGAGAGAGAGAGAGAGAGAGAGAGAGAGAGAGAGAGAGAGAGAGAGAGAGAGAGATTAAGAAAGTTGGTGTCCATATCTTGATGTGAATTATATCTTACAGCATAAAAAAAAATTACAAATGACAAAAAGAAGGAAGAGAAAATACAGAAAAACAACTAAAAGTGTCCTCTTGAGTCTCAATCCACTGTGTGTCCCTTGAAGCTTCAAGCAGGTTTGCTTATACTTCCAAACCCTTACATCCGACACCACAAACATTACCACCACCACTGCTGCTAACACAAATATCCATTCACTAAACAATTCATTTAACAGATAAATATATTCTAGAGTTGATGGATAATGTTCAAGGCAGATGAGCAGAAATAATGGAACAGCCGATGATAAGAGCACAGGACATGAAAACAAAGCAAAAACAGAAAACAGCAGCAGCCACCACACGGATGACAATGGCAAAAGTAACAAAACACTGCTGGCTGGATGATTGAAAGGCTACTTTCAAGGACTTAAAATGTATAAAGTTTGAAAATAAACTGTGATGAAGTGATAAGTTTAAAAAAACATAAAGAAACCTGAGTGTGGATATGTGTGTGTGTGTGGGTGGGGTGGGGTGAGGAGATAAGGAAACAAAGAGAGAGAGACAGGGAGAAAAACAGAAAGAGAGAAAGTGAGATAGAGAGAAAAGTCAAGAAAATAGAAGAGATAACAGCACAGATGAGATAATAACATAAAGGTGAAGTAGTAAAATATTTTTGTCTTCTTACTGAAGACAAATGCTTAAATAAAATACAAATGAAAAAGAAGGAACATTTTTCCCAAAATGAATAGCTGTATAACAGTAGAATGTGACAGGGTCATCAATATATATATATATATATATATATATATA
>NC_068981.1:53704895-53734689 GCF_001194135.2 Octopus bimaculoides | reverse complement strand
ACCCGCACAAGAGCCAGTCCAGGGGCACTGGCAACGATCTCGCTCAAAAGATTTCATGTGTCGCCCGCACATGAGCCAGTCCGGGGGCACCGGCAACGACCTCGCTCGAAAAACCTCATGTGTCACCCGCAAGCCGGCCCAGAGGCACCGGCAGCGATCTCGCTCGAAAGATATCATGTGTCGCCCGCACATGAGCCAGTCCAGGGGCCCTGGCATCGATCCCGCTCGAAAGATTTCATGTGTCTCCCGCACATGAGCCAGTCTATGGGCACTGGCAACGATCCCGCCCGAAACATTTCATGTCAGAGGCAATATTGCATAAGACACATGTTTGCCTGAAGAATTTCACATTTTTCTGCAATATTTCTAACCTTAAATGGTTTATTTTTCATATCTAGCACTAAGTCTTTCTCCAATTTTAAGATAAGGGTAACACATAGAATAACAGCAATCAAATAACGACAGCAAAGTGCACAACAAACATTAGCGGTATCGCTGTCTCTTGTACTCTTGACAAGAGATACCAGTTAGTCTTTAACAGTTACCAGGCTCATTCGTATAAGCCCGAGTTGCTGGCTAATTTTTGGTTCCTTAAAGAATATTGCACAACGGAAACTTTTCATAGATTGGAATTTAAATCCTAATCTATATAGAAATATATTGTTTCAAGAAAACATTGAATTTGAATTACTCATAAGCATCAGAGGTTTCTTGATAGGGTTTTTTTTGTTGTTTTTTTAATTTGTACATTAATTTACATTGTTAATGACACAAATGACACAACAGTCTGGTCGTGCAGATTTATAACATCTGGCAACTTCTATTTCTCTTTTTCATCATCCCTTCAAGAGAATATGCAAAATGACCTCCTAGCCTTGACCCTGGTACTATTTAGAGCCATTAGTTCTTGGATGAATAAGCATTTCTTCATTCATTGATTAAGTGCGAGAGAGGTTTTGTCTACCAAATTTACATGGAGAATATTGATTAACCTGTGGCTAAAATAGAAAACACTTGCTCAAAGTGCCACACAGAGACTGAAATGAAACATACACACACAGTCGAACAGCTATGCTACATGGCAGTGAAACATGGGCCGTGACTGCTGAGGACATGCGTAAGCTCACAAGAAATGAAGTCAGTATGCAACGATGGATGTGTAATGTCAGTGAGCATACTCGACAGAGTGTAAGTACCTTGAGAGAAAAGTTGGACCTAAGAAGCATCAGTTGTGGTATGCAAGAGAGACGATTGCGCTGGTATGGTCATTTGGTGAGAATGGATGAGGATAGCTGTGTGAAAAAGTGCCACAGCCTAGCGGTTGAGGGTACCTGTGGAAGAGGTAGACCCAGGGAGACCTGGGATGAGGTGGTGAAGCACAACCTTTGAACATTAGGCCTCACCGAGGCAATGACTAGTGACTGAGACCTTGGAAATATGCAGTGTGTGAGTAGACCCGACAAGACAAGTGAGACCATAACCCGTGGCCTTCACCAGGGGTGTAGCCAGCCCACTTATGTGTACCTTTCCTTCTTTGGACACAAAACCCTGCTTGTGAAGACCTGTTGAGGCAAGTGAAATCGAAATCGAAATTGAACCAAATTCAATGACAGGCACCCATGCCAACCTTCCTTCATTGGACACTAAACTCAGCTTGTGAAGACCTGTTGGGGCAAGTGAGATCGAAACTGAACCAAACTTGATGACTGGCACCCATGCCAGTGGAGCGCTAACAGCACCAACCAAGCGGGATCACTGCCAGAGCAGCGGTCTCACTTCCGTGTTGGTGTCACGTAACAAGCAACATTTGAGCGCGATTGTTTCCAGCTTCGCCTTACTGGCACTTGTGCTGGTGGCATGTGAACAAAAACATTGGACTGACTCCTGTGCAGGTGGCATGTAAAAAACACCATTTGAGTGTGGCCACTGCCAGTACTGCCAGACTGGCCCTCGTGCCGGTGGCACGTAAAAAGCACCCACTACATTCTTGGAGTGGTTGGCATTAGGAAGGGCATCCAGCTGTAGAAACTCTGCCAGATCAGATTGGAATCTGGTGTAGCCACCTGGTTCGCCAGTCCCCAGTCAAATCGTCCAACCCATGCTAGCATGGAAAGTGAGAGTTAAATGATGATGATGATGATACATATATATCTAAAATATTTTATAATTATATACATAATTATAATCAGGGTTCAGCTAAGTGCCTCGCCACGTATTGAATTAGAAATAGACGCTAATGTCTTTTCAACTACCATAAAAATCTCCGAGACAATAACACACTTACCTACATAAAAATGTGTGCTATTGTCTCAGAGATTTTTATGGTAGTTGAAAAGACATTAGCGTCTATTTCTAATTCAGTACGTGGCAAGGTACTTAGCTGACCCCTGATTATAATTATGTATATAATTATAGAATATTTTGTATAGTTCACATAAAAAGGTTTTTTTAACATACTGACAACTTGGTAAAATTATTAATTATTAATTAATTAATTTTACCCTATATTATTATTAAAATTATATATATATATATATATATATATATATACATACATGATGACGGGTTTCTTTCAGTTTCTGTCTACCAAATCCCCTTACAAGGCTTTGGTTGGCCCGAGGCTATAGTAGAAGACACTTGCCCAAAGTGCCACTCTGTGGGACTGAACTCAGAACCATATGGTTGAGAGGCAAGCTTCTTAGCACACAGCCACACCTTTACCTATCTTTATATTTTTTGCTGGGCAAAGTGTTCAATATGTATTTTATAAAACTTCAGAATGTTCAATGTTACAACTACCATTAATGGTGTTAACAGCAATACATGAAAATTATCTTTTAAGACCCTCCTTTATGCTAGGTGCAAGGATTCTAATTTACAGTTGTTACTCTCCTTGTTTTAAGTTGCCTTCTTACTGATTTGAGGAGTATATTTCTTTAGTTGATAATGAAAAGAAAAAATAGTTTAATGTATTTCACAGAGAATGTAGAAAAACGATGGCAACATGCTAGGTTGGTAGAGAATGAATAGTAAAAAGTAGATAAATAGGAGAAAGAGAGAGAAAAAAAAACACTGCATGTGTGCCTGAATAATAGGGAGGTTTATGTGTGTGTGTGTGTGTGTGTGTGTGTGTGTATGACAGTCATGGAAAGAGTCATAACACAATATATGAAGCATGAGAAGGTTAGAGAAAGAGAGAGAGAGAGTTAATGACTTACAATTTTAGGAAGAAACCTATGTATATAAGGAGCTGACAGAAATTAGGATTCTGCAGTAAATGTGACTTGGAAACAGCATCTCATACAATAAATGTTAGGTGTGGAGTGTGAGTAGACTGTAAGCTGAGGATTGAACATTATTAATGATGCAACTTTCAATAAGATAATGATTGTGAATAGTAGTAATCATTAAAAGCAGTGCATGTGGAAATAGCAAGGAAGTGAAGCTAAAAAAAAGTTGAGGGCAGTATCAAACTTCAAGAGTTAATATGGGAATGTATCTTAGTAATGATGAAATAGATATATAGGAGGCATGGAGAGATATAAGGTGGGAGATGGCTGATAAGTGTGATTATTCATGTATAAACAAATGATAAGAGTGGAAGAGAGTCTTAAAGAAGGTAATACAGCTAATTTGGGTTTTTTTTTGCAAGTTAGCTATGAGGAGGGCAAAAATGAAATGAAAAAAAAAATAATAAACATATATTAGAATTGGCCTAAAGGGTTCTGTGTCAGAAACTTAAGTACCTTGATCAAACATTACATTTTCTATCCTTTTCATTTTTTTAATCTTTTTTTTTTTTTTTTGACAACTAAGTATAGCATGAGAGAAGCTGGCCAGAAGCAAAACGTTGGTACTAGATTAGATGAAAATGGAGCTGAAGCAGAGAGAGGCTGAGATTGCTGCCCATTAGAGCCAGAATTATTAGCACAAATTCCCAACCTACTGAAAGAAATATTACTGCAAAATTAAATTAAAGGCAACCAAGTAGTAACTCTTGCATATTAGAGTGCCAAAAGTGGCTCTGGGCAACAGTAGACATGTATAGCAACTTTTGAACAACTCATTAGGTAAGAAAATCCAAGTTGGAAATACAGAAACTATGTAAGTTATTTGGTAAAACAAAAAAATAAAAAAATATTAAATTATTAAATACAAAGAAAGTATAAATTTTAGAATAGCTGAATAAATACAAAAAATAAAATAAATTTCATTTCACATAATCATTATTAGAATCAGGAATGATTATAATTAACATAAAAATGATGATGATGGTGATGATGTGGATAGCAATGCAATTCCTATGCTTCTTCATTTGTTTTTACATCTGTTTTTCCATACTTGCATGGATTAGGTGAATATTGCGACTGTGACATTGTCTTACAGCCTGATGCCCTTTCTGTCACTGACCTATACCTGTTTTACAAGTTTTTCACCTTCAAAGTTTGTCTTTGAAGGTGCAAAGCCAATGGATGATTTGTTGATAAAAAAAAAATTACATCACTTGTAACTAAGCAATTTTCGAAGAACTGCGAATGTAAAAGACAGACATGCATGCAAGCACACACACACACATACAACAAGCTTCTTTTGATTTCTATCTACCAAATTCAATCACAAGGTTTTGGTCAGCTCGGGGCTTGCCTATGGCATCATAGAGTGGGATTGAAATAGTTCTCAAGGGTTCCACTACACTCACAATAATACTAGAATATACTCAAGAAAATATCTACATTATGTTTACATTGCCAGGAAATTTGGTCACAAACAATTATATCTGTTACTTCTCCACCAAGCTATTTCTTATCTTTTACAGATTGTATCTGTGATAGCATTGGCTTTTCTGAATTTGCTATTTTAATATTATCCTCAATTCATTAGATGCATTCACCTATCTTCCATCCAAAAGCTTATTTTATTCCTCATTTCCCAAACCTTTTAGCAAATAAGTATGGCTTAATCCTTCTTCTTTTGGACTCTCTCCCTGCATATATTTCCTCTTCATTATTACTCAGCTTAGCTTTTTTTTCTGACTCTTTGGTCTTGGCAGCAATATAAAGTTCATGCATGCACCAGTCAGCTGTTATGGGTTATTAGAGTTAGAGATAGGAACTGGCAAGTTCTGCAAAGCTTATTTTGTAATGAATATTCTGGAATATTCTGATGATAACATCTTTATAAAAAAGGAGTCCACTTTGTACAAAAATCATCTTCAGTTCCATATGTTCATGCCAACATTCAACAACTGACATTAAATATTAACTAAATTGGTCTCACCCAGTGTCTTGATTTTCACAGCTCTACTATCAGACTAATTAATAAATATTTTTGTATTTCTTGCCACATAATTAGTGAAGCAACATATTAAGGAATTTGTTGACACATTAAATTATGTTGTCCAGTAACAATACAGGCAAAAACTAGGTTCCCACTGAACTAAATACAGAACACTGTTTTCATTCGCAAGTGTGTGCTTCTAATATTCTCAGGTAAGGCAATGAGTGCTGCAGCTCCAAAATGGCTTCTTTTTCCTAAATCTCTTTTGCAGACTATCCTCTTCAATGGTGATTATGACATTATAGCTAGTTTTGTTTTTTGTATTATTTGCAGTTCATGTGTCTAAGATGAGCCAACTATTGCTGGGGTGTTTTGGTGAATAGTCTACTGTGAATTTGATTCTCTGGTGAATGAAGTTAGCTATATGCTGGATGCTCTCCAAGGTGCTCTTTTTTTGATATGGTTTTGCAAGGTTGTTTTAACTATACAGTGTATGCCATTTACAAATAAGGAATACTTAATTATGGCTATATATATATATATATATATATATATATATATATATATATATATACTGTAATGTTTCTGGCTAGCAACAATACATTAGGAACTACAGCTCCTCCATTTACATTTTATGAAACCCATGGTCAACAAACATTTAGTCCACTGGATCTCTGCTTTATCACAAAACAGAAAAATAAATATCTAAATACCAAATTTTAGGGTGTACAAAAATAGCTAGGAAAGAATTAGAAAACATCATAATAAATAATGCAAATAAAGTAAAGTCATGGGATAGATTAAAAAGAATAAGTAAGAAAGTAGGCAAAACGGAATTACGGAATAACAACTTCAAGAAGTAATGTATGTTGATACTACTTCCAAAAATGAACTAGTTTATAAACGAAAAGAAATTTTAAAGCAATTATAAAACAAGAGAGATCCATTAAATCAGTTAAAACCTACCCATCTAAAGGCCACCTGTGGCAACAACAATTGCATAGATGGCAAATGAATCCAAAAATACTGTAAAACTAGAAACACTGCATACCATTTGAGACACTTAAAAGGTAAATGCAAGAAGACTATCACAACTTATATAGAAGTAAGAGCTGTAAGGTAGCAGAAAGAATATATGAATGCTGTTGTAAATACAAGGAAAGGATACCAATGCACTCACTTGACCTGACATTAAGACAAATAAAAAAAAAGGCTGTAACTATATTAGGGACTCAGAATGAATTGAGAAAGTATGAACAAAATAACAACCCTACAACCACGATATGTAGACTCATATATTTATATATATATATATGAATAATGTGTGTGTATATGCGTGTATGTGCATGAATTTGTATAGATTGGTAAGATAAATATTTGTGCAGAAACAAAAGCTATTGAAAATATCTGGTGAAGTAAGGTATATTCTAATTGCTCATATAGTCAATCAGGTAGTAGAGGGAAGTTTCAGAACCAATGACAGGTATAGCAGTATCATTGACTTCTACTTGAGCAAAGAAGAGACTCTAGAAAGAAACTATCAGGCTGAGTAAAAAGTAAGCAACGTTTTGAAACATGAAATTCATCACAATATATTTCAACAATGCAGAAATTTCATTCATCAAAGTGCCATTGCAATCAACACATTTTTGCCAACGAATTACAAGTTTGTTTATTCTGGTAACATGAAAATTTGAAGCTCTGGAGCTGATGAACTCTTTGAATGCACTTTCAGTATTGGTCTGATATTTTAACTCTTTCTCTTGCAGGAAACCATCAAGGTACTTGTAAAAGTGGTAGTTGATAAGAGAAAGGTCTGGGGAATAGGCTTGGAGGAGAAGAACTTTGTAGTCAAGTTCCCTCAACTTCTGGAGCGTAATTAGTGAAATGTGTGGTCGAGCAATGTCATGAATGATTGGCCCTCTTCTGTTGACCAGTCTAGGAGTTTTTTTATTATTGTACAGAATCCACTTTTCATTGCAAGTTACAATATGGTTGAGAAATGGATCAGTTTGTTTATGGAGAAGAAGCGGCGAGCAAATTTCATATCTGCGCATTTTCTGATTTTCATTCAAATCGTGTAGTACCCATTTGTCGAGCTTTTTTGATTTTCTGATCACATGCAAATGGTTGCAGGAAATTTTCTGGCTAACTTGAAGTTCTTTTGCCAGTTCTCAAGTGGGTTTACATGGATCTTTCTCAATTACGTTCTTTAATTAACTGTCATTGATGACAGATGGGCGTCCACTATGATCACGATCTTCAAGGCTCAGGTCTCCACTGCGAAATCGTTTAAACCATTTTCGAGTTGACCACTCACTGGTCATTTCTTCACAAAACGTTTTGTTGATATTGCTAGCAGTTTCAGCTGCTTTACATCCTTTTTTGAAGTTGAATAGCAAAATTGCTTGAATATCACACTTTGACAGTTCCATTTCAGGTGAGTGTAACAATGGTGAAAAATATATCAATGTTAATTTATTGATGCATTTGAGTAAGTCTATGTTTGTATTATAAGACAATTGCAAAAAATGTTTTTAAAAAATTCAAAACTCTGCAAAAATCCGGTACAAATTCTTCATGGTTCAAAACATTGCTTACTTTTTACTCAACTTGATAGTACAGAGATTACACTTAAGGAGCAGGTTAGGAAAGAAACAGAAACAGTTAAAGTACTTTTTCAGAAAAGGAATTAGCTTACAGTAAAAGTAGCTTGGATTTGTGCCAGGACAAGATACCACTGGTACTCTATCTTTCTAGTAAAACAACCACAAAAGGATTTCTTAGAGTTAAGGGTAAGCAATATACATAATATTAATTGACCTAGAGAAGGCTTTTGACAGGATCCCACACTCTGAAATTTGAAGGTTGCCAAGAAAAGTAGATATAGATGAATGGCTTGTGAGAGCCATACATATGCATAGAGAAGTTATCCACAAGATGACAGATAACAATGAGTTCAGAAAAAAGCATTTAGAATACTGTAGGCATCATAAAAGTTCACTTCTGAGGCCTTTCCTGTTATATCTAGGTCAAAAGAGGGGAGTAAGTCTAAGATAAGCTCTAAACAACTGAAATGAGAATTAAATAAAGATTCACAAAATATGGGTATTTGATATATGAGTAGATATAAGTGAATAAAGATATGTTATGAGGAAACTGTAACTGATTTTAAAGAGTTAAAAGTAAATAGAAGAAAAAGAATGAAGTTAAGCAGTTCATATTTTAAAATTTACTATATTCATAAAAGGATATTTGAAGGAAACGATGATTCAGTAGCAAGAACAAAAAGAATTTTAAACATCATCTAGCCCTGCTATTACAAAAGTATTAAGATTTAAAATGAGAACTAAAACAGAGTCTTAATGGACTTAGATGAATAAAAAAAGCAGCCTCTATGCAACTACTTAACTTGCTAGAAGTAGCAGCCAAATTTTCCTCAAATCAAACTCTGGTGTCTTAAAAAATAAAGAATACATTAGACAATATAGTCCAAGATATACAAAAGGATAAGATGGTCATGCATGATTTTAGCTCTGTTCATCCAAGGGTTGATCTGGGGCTAGAGCATAAAATTTGCCTGCACATCATCACCATTACTACTGTTTTAGTATTTGTTTTACCATATTGGTTGGTATGAGTTAGATTGTTATACCTTCTCTCAGTTTTTGAGGCTCAACATTCTGTTATCACATCAGACTTCATCACACCTCACATCTCACATGCTATTCTTCTGCTACAGTGTGATTTCCTGAACCACTATCACCCAGCACTCGGCTACTGACAATGATATCAGCAAATTTGTTGTTGGAGATAACACTTTTATCAGAGCTTTGGACATTTTGTTAAACCCCCCCCCCAAAAAAAAAATCCAAGCCTTCACAGTAAGTTTTCATGTTTAGATATAAGTGCTTCTTGATATGGTAAAAAGTAACCATTTAATTTTATCTGAGATGAACATTCTATCTTTTATTCATGCTTCTTATTTGATACTCCTTTGGAGTAAAATGTTGCTTCCTTTATAGTTCTCTTCTAGTCACTTTGTAAATATAAAACCATAAGAATAAAGAGAACATGATAACAAAACCAAAAACAAAAATAAAGCATGAGGTCACCTGCCAAACTATTTTGTAAATGAAAAAGATAAAAAAATAAATGCAAATAGATAAAATTAAATTGAATCAAAGAACTTTGGTACTTAGGAGAAGTCAAGAGCATATGTACAGAATCCTGAAATATATTCAGCAAAAAGAAATCTATTGGCTTCATGGTTAATTAAGATACGGAAATGGCTTCCACATAGGCTGAAGTTTTAAGCCTGAAATTCTATCCAACAGACATTAAAATCTAATAATTTATGAACACATTTCTTTTTCCTATTTTTCAACCTGATATTGCTAAAATAATTAAATACATAATCAAACTCAAAACTAACCAAATAAATGCCATACCATTATTGGTTTCAACTTCGACACTTGCCTGCTAAAGCCATTACCTGTTGGTAAAGATGCTAGAAGAGCAAATTATATTGGACCAGAAATATAAGGAGATCTTTAAAAGTAATTTACACTCATCTACTACTCAATATCACCAACAATTTGATCATTAGTACAACAATAACACTTAATGAGTTTGACAAATGTTTGTGGTGAAAATGTACATAATTATAATGTGTGTATATATATATATATATATACATACAGGGTTATTCAAAAAGAAAGAGCAGATTTCAAATTTATTTTTAAAACAAACGGTAAAAGACAAAAACATATTCTACATATTTCTTAATAGGGGAAGGTTTAAAGTTTATAGCTGAACATGATCAATTGAGTTAGGCCTTAAATAAAATAATATTTTGATTATGTTTTAATGTTTCGAAGATCCTGCAAGGCAAGTGAGAGCATAATCTGTGACCTCTGCCAGAAGTGTAGCCAGCTCACTTATTCGTATCTTTACTTCATTGGACACTAAAAACTTTGCTTGCGAAGACCTGTTGAGGAAAGTGAATTTGGAATTTGAAATTTGAAATCTGAAATTGTAATCGAACCGAACCTGATGACTGGCACCCATACCAACCTCTCCTTCTCTGGACACTAAACTCTGCTTGTGAAGGCCTGTTGGGGCAAGTGAAATCAAAATCGTGATTGAACCAAATTCGATGACTGGAACCTGTGCCAGTGGAGGGCTAAGAGCACCATCCGAGCGTGATCATTGCCAGAGCAGCTGTCTGGCTTCCATGCTAGTGGCCCATAAATAGCACCATTTGAGCGTAATCATTACCAGTGTCGCCTTCTAGCACTTGTGCTGGTGGTACATTAGAAAATCATTCGAGCAAGGTCGTTGCCAGTGCTGCTGGATTGGCTCCCGTGCAGGTGACACGTAAAAAGCACCATTTTGACCGTGGCTGTTGCCAGTACCGCGTGACTGGCCCTCATACTGGTGGCACGTAAAAGCACCCACTACACTCTCGGAGTGGTTGGCGTTAGGAAAGACATCCAGCTGTAGAAACTCTGCCAGATCAGATTGGAGCCAGGTGCAGTCTTCTGGCTTGCCAGTCCTCAGTGAAATCGTCCAACCCATGCTAGCATGGAAAGCAGGCGTCAAATGATGATGCTGATGATGATGATAATGATGTTTCATTTTGTTCATTTTATTTAAAGTTGTATAATTTTCATTTGTGTAGTCCCTTAGAAAATGGAGATGCAACAAGAAAAGTCTTTTTGTGTGCTGCAGTTTGAGAAATGTGAATCGATTGTGCAAGTGCAATGTGAATTTTGCCGCCAATTCAATAGAAATCCACTTTGTCACAAGCAAGTTTACGAATGGCATAAAAGTTTCACAGAAAAATGTTTCGATGTTTGTCGAGCAACAGATGGTGCTCATGTTGAGTGCATGCTACCTTAAAATAAACTTTAAACCTTCCCCTGTCAAGAAATATGTAGAATGTGTTTGTGTCTCTTACCGTTTGTCCTCCCAACATCGCTTGACAACCGATGCTGGTGTGATTACATCCCTGTAATTTAGCAGTTCAGCAAAAGAGACCGATAGAATAAGTACTAGGCTTATAAAGAATAAGTCCTGGGGTCGATTTGCTCGACTAAAGGCCATGCTCCAACATGGCCACAGTCAAATGACTGAAACAAGTAAAAGAATATAAGAGTATATATATCAAACATAATCATCCATACCAACTCAAGCTTCTTTGAATTAATATGTCCCTGATCCTACACTGCTCTCTATTTTCTGTGTACATCTATCTATCTATCTATCTATCTATATATATCTATATATATATATATATGTTTATATAAAGATATATACGAGTATATATACAGGAGGCCAGTAGGTGGATTGGTCATGCGCTAGAAGATCACATGTCATGTGTCTCCTAAGACCGAATAATTCTCATCCCATCTGTACTCTGATCCCTGTTCCTTGTAAGTATACCCTGGCACTTTGTTGCCAACTCTCTCCAACTCTTGCTGTCTCTCACTCTCTCTTGCTCTTCCCTCTGGCTGGGTAACCATGTATCTCCTCTACAGCAGCACATCTGTTTCTGCCCTCATTTTTGCTCTCTCTCTCTCTCTCTCTCTCCTTCTCTCCAGCCAGGTAACCATGTATCTCCTTTACAGCAGCACACGTTTCAGCCCCCTGTCTTGTTAAGTTCCTCTCCTTTTCTTTGTCTCCTCACTCTTTCTCTCTGGTTGGGTAACCGTGTATATATTTTATATAACTCGTACATTTAGTTTACAAACAGAGGATTCAATACATAAAATACATAAAATGGTGTATATATATATATAATGCTGCAGAAGTTATATATCTTTGTGCCCTTGTACTTACCAAATTTTGATAAATGCTTTGGTCTGAAAAGCTAAACTATTAAGTAACTCCTGTAGTATTGTCAGTTTATATTAAAAAAAAAAAATGCACACATACACGTACACGTGCACACATACACACAATATCAAGCTATATTCATCCCAATGTTTTTTACTTTTTTTAAAATCATATCATTTAGTTGTTGGATGTGCCAGACGTTATACACATGTTATGTTTATGTGCATGCAAGAATGATCAAAGCGTTATGAATATAACTATGAATGGTAATAAAGTCTGTAACTGAATAGCGAACTGCATTTACACACTGATTTTTTTTTCCACTCCAATATGCAAACACATTTGCTGTTTGTGAAATAAAGCAATTGTCGAAAATCCACTCCCTTGTGTATTAGCCATAGCAGCAAGTTGTATGCTCAAAGCAAGTCCTCTGCAAAAATTTAGTCAATGAGGATTATTAATGCTGCCCACATGGCAAAACCGTTACATATAAAACTGATATATTTAAAAGGCATTTTTTATGAAAATTTCCCTTCAACTTCATTTTACATCCTTTTCTAACTTTAATGACATGTAAGGAGGATCTAAGTACAAGCACAACAGAAATATATATAACACTTGAAAGTAAATATTCAATAGGCAAATGATTTAATGCTTTTTTTTTCAGAGAGGGAGACAAGCAGAAAAACTGTGATGCAGATAAACACAATTAGGCTTGATACGTATAAATATACATCATCATTATCATTAACACCCATTGTCCATGCTGGCATAGGTTGGACAGTCTGACCAGGGCTGGTAAGCTGAGGGGCTGCACCAGACTCTAGTCTGATTTGGCATGGTTTCTACAGCTGGATTCCCTTGAGAGTGTAATGGGTGTTCTTATGTGCCACCGGCATGGGTGTCAGTTACCATGACACCAATATCTTCCACGACTATGATTTCACTTGGCTTGATGGGTCTTCTTTTCAAGCACGTCATACATACATATAGATGTATATAGGGATACAGATACAAAACTGAATATATTCCGAAGATAAATACATATGAACTAGCATGTGGATACTTATATTTACTGACAAACATAAAAAAAAATACAGAAAACCAAGGGGAGGATCCATAGCTTTTTTTTTTAACTTGATAGTTGTTTCTGGGAGCTCAGAATTATGTAATATTCAAAATGTTCATAATTAGCAGACAGAATGTGCAAAAAGTCATGGACATGCAACCAGTAGATGGTCACATAGAGACATTACCATAAGATCAGCTTCCTTCATCAGGAGGGAAAAAAAAGGCAAATAGCTAATAGCTAGACACTTGCCCATGGTGCTACATAGTGGGACTGAATCTAATACCATATGGTTGGAAAGCAAATTTCTTAACCACACAGCTACATCTGTACCCAAACATCCAAGCAAGCCTACCTGCCTGCCTATCTAACAATCTATCTACCTACCTACCTACATACATACATTCACATACATGCATACATTTGTTACCTTGCTTGGAAACAAGAGAAGTTAGTAGAAAATCTGCCTCAATAAACTTCGTTTGATTCATGCAAGCATGGCAAAGTGCATGTTAAAAATGATGATGAAGCAATGATTGATATACAAAAGTTGCTGTTGTTATGCAACATCTAGCAAACTCTCTGCAGACCTATGGCATGCAGGTAGTCAGCTAAATGGCAAGGCATGACCCACAGCAGTTCCTATTGTTACTCATATATAATTATCATTATCATTCTCATCATTGTTGTTTTTGAGTCACACACTGGACTGGGCTGAGTGAGACATATTGAGGGAGTACAGCTGGATATGTTTCTTATCACCAACATTACTTGTTTCACAAGTAAGGTATTTTAATTCCATTCATTTATACACATTATATTGCCAAGATATAAGATGTACTGTTTACAGAAGACACAAACAAAATATTGGTTTCAAATTTTGGCATAAGGCCAGCAGTTTCAAGGGAAGGAGTAAGTTCATTTACATTGACCCCAGTGTTCAGCTGGTACATATTTTATCAATCCTGGAAGGATGAAAGGCAAAGTTGACCCTGGGAGCATTTGAACACAGAAACCAAAGTTGGAAGAATAAACATTTTTTTTCCGGAGCAGTAATGATTCTGCTTGCTTGCTGCATTGCATAAACAAAATATTACAGGAATAAGCATTTGCATATGCACATGTTACACACACACACACATGTGCATGCACACATACATGCACATACACACACATACATACACAAATATACATACATCATGTGGTTAAAAACTGAATTTCATTACCACACAGCCATTCCTATAATGTGTTATATAATTTCATTTACCTAGAATATAAATTGTAAAAATATCAATATTGATGATATCCCTATACTATAAGTTAAAATAATTCTTCTTGGAAGCAATATACATCCAACTTCCAACTAATGAAAGAGAATAACAGAGCAGTGGAGAAATTTGAAATTTCAATTTGAACTTTAATCAAAATACCAGGGGAAAATTAGTTGATTACTTGAAATACATTTTTTTTTCCTTTTAAGCCTTTAACATTCAGATTACTGTCAAATATACTGCTTATTTATTCACGTTACTTTGAATTAATCATGCATTATCTCATAGCTTCAAGATTTAAATAGAGTGATTGTTTATTTTTTAGAATGACATTGTAGGGTACATGCGAGAGGTCAGATTTAGCCACTTTGAATAGAAAACAGAATGTTTGGGCCTGATATGGTAGTTTAAATGCTAAAGAGTTAAAGGATGTTCTTTTCATATTCTGTTTGGACTTTTACACGTGTACATTGTCAATGACTTATTCATTTGAACTGAAACTATAATTCTAAACTCACTAGTTTTAACTGAAGAAGAATAACAGATCCCATTGTTCTTTTCAGTTTTTTCATGTTTGCTGAAATTGATGTCGTTTAGTATTTAAACTGGTCAAAGCTGGGTTCAAACTTATCAGATCTGGCCTCTCCATCCTACCCTACAATATCATTCTAAAAAATAAACATTCACATCAACGAACTCTCAAAGATATGGGATAATGTATGATTAATTCAAAACAAAGTGAATAAATAAGTGACTAAATTTGACAGGATCATCTGAATGCTAAAGGGTTAAATTAAGATACCATAGGCTGATGCCTGTAGGAAAAGTATAACTTGAGAAAGTGTACCAGAGTGTTGAAATTCTGGGAAAGAAAGAATTAAGTGAAATATTTTGAATGAGACTAGCAGGTAAAACATAGTAGGGATGATGTGATAAGAGATGAGTATCAAGTTTGGGCTGAAACAAAAGTGGTACATAGCTTGCTAATTCTGAAGAGCAGAGACCTTTGTCATAATGGTAGAAAAGACAGAAATGGAGAAATGGCATGTCAGTAAGTCAGTAGTCGCATTATATTGAGTAATTAGGAACTTGTTAATCAATCAGAGAGCTATTTGAGTGAAATTAAAAATCTTTGTGTACAGTAGTTGAACCACTCTACTTATATGGATAGTACTCAAATGTGGGTTGCACTGTAATATAAGTACTTTCTGACTGTGCGTTTGATATGCAGTTTTATCTTTATTATTTATATGTGGTCATCTGATGCAAGAACAAGAATTTGAATAAACACCTTAAAGAAACAGAATGAAGAAATAAATGTAACTGAAGAATTTGCTGTACTTGGTTGCAGTATATTTGAGATGAGGTGTAAGTTAGAGAAAGAGAATTCAAGAAGGTATTTATTAATGTAGAAACTGGAATATTAAAGAAAAGTGTTGCATGTAACTCAAATCCCCAATAAATATTTATGTCCCTGTGTTCCTAATAAACTGTCAGGTTCTTTGTCAAGTTCAACTGAATGCTTAAATACATCCACCTGGGCTTATTTCCAGCCTTATATCAGAAAATTCTTCCCAGTGATCTGTGAGAATAAGTAAGCATTTGTTCTCTTTGTGAGTTTAGAATCATAATTTCAGTTCAAACAAAGAATGGTACAACAGGGCCTCAGTAACAATGCGTACATAGATTCTAATTTAGAAGCCAAAACATTCTATTAGTAGAACTTAGTATGAAATGATTAGGGTTAGATCTGAAAATATTCCATACCATAAACAAGATGATGAAAATTTGACACAGATGGAAAATGGCTGCACTGTAAACCTTCCAAATAATGCAAATAAATAAACAAAATCAATGCTAAAATGTTTGTAGTGATGAGATGTATAATATATACTCATTTGTGTTATTTGCTCATTACATTTCTGTTGAGTCTCCATCTGCTCCCCTCGTCTCATCAGTAACTTCTCATTAACTTTATCATTTACCTCTCCACACAACCCTTCTCTTATTCACTGTACCGTGCTGCCCATGTAATGAAGGATAGCTTTCAATCTGTCCATATTCAAACACCTTTTCCCACCATTCCTATCTCTCTCCCCACACACACACTCTCTCTCTCTACTATCACAATGCTCAGTTAATGAGAAATTGCATTAAGTCTGTTCATAATCAATACACTTCCACCAGCCCCCACTCTCTCCCTTCCCACCTCACTTGTTATTGATATCCATTGTCCATCTACATGCCTATCACTGACACACTCTCTTACTAGCAAACAATCCCTCTCTGTACTATTAGCCACCACTCCCTCCCAACATTCATCTCTCTCTCTCTCTCTTTCTCTCACACACACCATCATTATCATCATTATTATTATTATTATTATTAAGGCAGCAAGCTGGCAGAATTGTTAGCATGCTGGGTGAAATGCTTAGCAATATTTCGTCTGCCGCTAGGTTCTGAGTTCAAATTCCGCTGAGGTTGACTTTGCCTTTTATCCTTTCAGGGTTGATTAAATAAGTACCAGTTACTCACTGGGGTCAATGTAATCGACTTAATCCCTTCCCCCAAAGTTGAGGCCTTGTACTTCCAGTAGAAAGGATTATTATTATTATTATTATTATCATCATTATTAAGGTGGCGAGCTGGCAAACTTGTTAGCACACCAGGCAAAATGCTTGGCGGCATTTTGTCCATCTTCACGTTCTGAGTTTAAATTCTGTCGGGGTTGACTTTGCCTTTCATCCTTTAAGGGCTGTTAAAATAAGTACCAGTTGAGTACTGGGATCGATGTAATCAACTATCCTCCTCCCACAAATTTCAGGCCTTGTGCCTAAATCAGAAAGGATTATTATTATTATTATTATAATTATTATTATTATTATAATTAAGGTGGCAAGCTGGCAAAATCGTTAGCACACTGGATGAAAATGCTTAGTAGTATTTTGCCTGTCATTACGTTCTGAGTTCAAATTCCGCTGAGGTTGACTTTTGGGATCGATAAATTAAGTACCAGTGAAACACTGGGGTTGATGTAATTAATCAACTAGTCCTCTCCCCCAAAATTTCAGGCCTATAGCTGAAAGGATTATTATTATTATTATTAAAAGGTGGCAAACTGGCAGAATCATTAGTATGCCAGGTGAAATGCTTAGTGGCATTTCTTTACTTCCTGAGTTCAAATTCCACTGGGGTCGATAAATTAAGTACTAGTGAAACACTGGGGTCGATGTAATCAACTAGTCCCCTCCCCCAAAATTTGAGGCTTTGTGGCTTTAGTAGAAAGGATTATTATTATTACTTCCTTATCTTGCTATTTATTATCTCTTCCATTGTTCCCTCCAGTGTTGTCTCTTTCATTACTCTTTTCTCTAGCATCTTCTCATTCCACAGTTTCTCTTGTACTATTGCCTTTTTCACTCTCTTTCTCTCTTCTATTCACCATGCTTGGTCATGTTATCTTGAGCAAAAGACACATTGTAGGAAAATGAGAACTCTTTAGTCTTGACGGATACAACACAGCATCTCTACTGCTGGTATTATGATTAAATGCGCCCAATACACTCTGCAAAGCAGTTGGTAAATGAAGAGAGAGATGGTGTAGAGCTGAGAGAAGCCTTTAGTCTTCCTCAGGACTTGACAACCTCTCCAGTATTGGTGCCTTGATAAAATTCATTTGGTATATTCTGTAAAATGATTAGTGTTAAGAAGAGCCTCAAGCTATAGAAACCAAGCTGAAAATGGTACCTATAAGCAAGACATGGTTCTTTGACCTATCAAGGGGAACAATAATTCTGAACAAAAACTAAGTTGCATCATGACAATCTGTCCAACCCATGCCAGCTAGGAAAGCAGATGTAAAATAAATAGATGCATATCAAAGAATGAACTGGATCTTATACATAACAACAGTTTTTTTATTTGTCTTCTACAACACTATATATATATATATATATATATAGACACACACACACACACACACACACACAAGACGAGTATCTTCACACTATTTTACAGTTACTTCTAGCTGCAAGTTTCGAAAATGACAATAGTTTATGACACAAAATTATAGAGAATCTATGATCAATATCAGCAGAGATATAATAATGCCAACATAGAGTTGGCATTCAGCTCACCCAAATTACCAGTTTGTGGTGATTAGCCAGGATTTTAAAAGTTGTATCGAAGATTTGAGTAAAAACTGACATTATCAGCCAGACAATATGTGGCCAAACTTTATCTGAGAAGGTTTTGTTCTTTTATATATAATTCTGTCTTGCTAGTTTACTTTCTTGCTATGCTGTTTATATAATTAATAAAGGAAAGGATATTATTCCTCTCATGTGTTTATGTGTTAAGTTAGACTTCATAATTTTCCAGATCATAGATATGCTCAATCAGAACTCATGTGGAGCTAAACTACAACCAGCCACATATTTCCTAAACTTTATGATTTCTGTGGTGGTAATATTAACTCATGATATTTCATTTTACAAGGCACAAATCCTATTCCAGTAATATATTGAGTAAAGTCAATTATTTGACTTAAATGGGTGAAATTCTTTAGATTTAAATCCAATCAGATTTAAACTAAAAGCGTTTCAATATAGAATTAGCTATGATAAAAATTGATTTAATCTTTAGCATTTTAAACTGGCCATATCCAGCCTAAATATGCTATCTGAATTATGTCCAAACCACCCACATTGGTTTCTCACATCTATCCTTCAATGTCATTGTAAAAATATACGCTCACATCATTGAAATCTTGAAGCTACAAGACAATGCATATTAATTCAAAACAATGTGAATGAATAGGCATTATATTTGGTGCATGGCTCAGAGGTTAGAGCATCAGGCTCACCATCATGAGGTAGTAAGCTTAATTCCCAGACCTGGTTGTGTGTTGTGTTCTTGCACAAGACACTTTATTTCACATTGCTCTAGTTCACTCAGTTGTAGAAATGAGTTGTAATGTTACTGGTGTCAAGCTGTATTGGCCTTCACCTTCCCCTTGGATGACACCAGTGTCATGGAGAGGAGAGGCTGGTATGCATAGGCGACTGCTAGTCTTCTTTAAACAACCTTGTGCTTCAGAGGGTAACTTTCTAGGTGCAATTCCATAGTCATTCATGACACAAGGGGGGGGGGGTCTTCATATTTGACAGAATAATCTGAATGTAAAGGGTTAAACTTCTTTCTGCCAAAAATTGCTTGTCTGTCTAAAAGAACAAACTGTTTGCCTAATTAACTAACAAAAAGTCGGGGGAGTTAGAGTAAATTTCAGTTGCTTCCCAACCACATGATTCCAGATTCAGTCCCACTGCATGGCACCTTGGGCAAGTGTTTTTTTACTACAGCCTTGGGTTGACCAAAGCCTTGTGTGTTGACTTGATAGACGGAAACTGAAAGAAACCTGTTGTTTATGTATATGCATGTGTGTGTGTGTCTTTGTATTTGTTTGTCCCCAGCATCACTTGACAGCCAATGTTGGTGCCTTTACATCCTCATAACTTAGCGGTTTGGCAAAAGAGACTGATAGCATAAGTAAAAACCAAGTACTGGGGTTGATTCATTCGAATAACAATTCTTTAAGGCAGTGCTCCAGCATGGCCACAGTCTAATGATTGAAACAAGTAAAAAACAAAAGATATATCATCAGATGCTTTATACTATTGAAGTTGGTGCCATGCGATTCTTCGCTTGGCTTTGCACATTGTTTCTTTGTTCACTTGGAATCAGTAAAATGGTTTTACTAAACTCAAGAATCTGTCTTTTAGGGCTGACAAAAAAGAGATATTATGTTTATATTTTCGTTTCTCAACTGAAATGGCTTCTGTTGAGAAATGAAACTCACAAGGAGCTTAACATTAGCTCTACAGAGCTCATTAACATAAATACTGGTAATATACAGGAATTCATTCAAACAACTGTAGCTGTTCTTTGAAAAAAGAAACGAAAGGGTTTTGTAATGAAGACAAAAGAAATCATTATTTTTATTACTATTATGCTTTTTGAAAAGAATATACATCAATTTCCCATGGTTTGATACACTGACTTGCAATTCTGAATATATTATACTCCTCAAATAAACCTACTTTCTACCCATCTAACTTTTATATATTGTTCTCTCCTACCTCCTTTCTTCCATTCATTTCTTATGGCCCTAACTACTGCCCCACCCACTTTATAACTTTCTGCATGACTAAATATCTGTTCTACTTTAGCTGAAGAACTAGTCAGTGGCTTACAATAAGTTGTATCCTATAAGTATCAAGTTGTTGTTAGGGCCCAAAGTCAGTAATGGTCAAGCAGACTTATGACCAAAGGCATTCCAACCATGACTATCTCATCTTTGTCTCTCAGGCTGCATTGCCCAACGAGTCCTTCTTTAAGATAGGTGTGCTTTAAGACTAAACTAGTGGTTACTTCGTGCAACCTGAGCAATTCTGTGATATATAATCATATAAGAGTTACACACACACACACACACACACACATTGCCAGATTGACTATGCAGTGCTATAGACTCTAGAATATGAGTTTAAGGGAAGAAGGCCTTTCTACTTTCATAACCACTAGTGAAGATTAGGAGATCTTTTAATAAGGATATTTTCTACTTTCAATGTTTTGAAGTCACCATTTCTGATGAGTTCATGCAACTCAAAAATAACAGATTCAATGTTCAATGGGTAACTGACTATAAATGCTATTACTTGATGTGTGTATAGCAAACATATATATACTAAGCAAACAAGATTAAGTAGACAGCCAGCAAGGAACTAAAATCCTTATGTACAAAGTTGTAATTTGCAATTAAGTATTGGTTAGTCTTGTTATAATGTTAGTCAGTCCAGCCACTGGTTGAACATTGCTGTTGTTAACATTATTAATGGTTTACAATTATTATAAGTACAATTTTAAAACAGTAACGGCTATTTTTACAGGTATGATTGTTATTCATATTGTATTATTATTAAATGCTTAGCAGCATTTTTTCTATCTTTACTTTCTGAGTTCAAATTCCACTGAGGTCAACTATGCCTTTCATCCTTTTGAGGTCAATAAAATAAGTACCTATTGAGCACTGGGGTCGATGCAAATGATTTAACCCCTACCTCAAACTTGTTGGCCTTGAACCAATATTTGAAACCATTATTATTACTATTATTAACGTTAACAACCATTCTAATTTAATATTGGTTTCAAATTTCAACACAAGACAAATTTAGGAAAGTGGATAAGTTGATTACATCAACACCAGTATTCAACCGGTACTTATTTTATAGACCCTGAAAGGATGAAAAGTAAAGCTGACTGTGGCAGAATTTGAACCGAGAACATAAAGACAACTGAAATGCTGCTAAGCATTTTGCCCAGTGTGCTAACGATTCCACAACCTCGTCACCTTTTAAATAAATATCTTTCAAAGTATGAATTAGATTTTATACATAACAACAGTTTCCGTACATCAAAAAGATGGTGTTTCCAAGATGTGCAAAAACTTTTGTGGGGAAGGGGAACCATTAAATCATCATCATCATCGTTTAACGTCCGCTTTCCATGCTAGCATGGGTTGGACGATTTGACTGAGGACTGGTGAAACCGGATGGCAACACCAATAAAACTATTCAGTGCTAATATTCTAATTTGATATTAGCATTATTTTTTCCTTTGCAGCATCCTTTTTGATATATAATGATGACAAATTAAAAAGTCATCATGCTGCTGCTGTCATCCCCTGCCACTTGCTTCCCCATTGTTGTCTTAGTTGTTATCATCATCATCATTATTACTAGGGCACATGTACTCTAATACAAATGTCCTTTTGTAACTAAGGTAAAGTAGTTTTATAGTTATCATTCTTATTTAATGGTTCCCCCCCTTCCTCTCCCCTAAGAATGTGTGCACCTCTTAGAAACACTATCTTTTTGATGTACGGAAATTTGCTAGTTAGCTTCTCAACTCTATGCTACTGAATTTAATAACTCATTATTAATATTATTATTTATGATGATGATAGTAATAATAATAATGATGATGATGATGATGGTGATGATGAGGAGGAGGAGGAGGAGAAGAAGAAGAAGAGTGTAGTACAAAATGCCTTGCAGCTTTTAGTTATGACACCTTTACATTCAGAGTTCAAAACCCGAGATCAACTGCACCCCTCCCACAAAATCTGTGGCCTTGTGATTATCTTAGGAATCATCAACATAATTATTACTATCATTATTATTTGGTATTTGACTTCCTAATAAGTGACATTAGTAAATTAATCTCTGTGAGGTGAATAAGTACATTTTCAACTAATAAACTAACAACTACTATAACTGAACTGAAACCAAAAATGTGAATTTGGTGTTTTTCCTGCCACACAGTTATTATTGCTGTTGTAGTAGCTTTTAGTTGTTGCTTTATTGCAATGATTCTAGTAGTGTTTACAATAGAGTAATGCTGAGTCTTTGAGAAACTTGTTTAAGATGCTCATCATCATCATTTAATGTCAATTTTCTATGCTGGCATGGGTTGGACAGTTTGACTGGAGTTGGTAAGGCCAGAGGCTGCACCAGAGTTCTGGCATGGTTTTTATGGCTGGATGCCCTTCCTAATGCCAACCACTTTACAGTGTATATTAGGTGCTTTTTATGTGGTACCAGTGCTTTTAATGTGACACACCAGCATAACTCATAAGAAATATTTAATTTGACTGGAAACAACCATTCAAATAATAGCCAATGTTCAGCGACATGAGGACCAAAGAACTAAAGTATTTTGGATTGCAAGACAGTGTGTGAGAGAAAACCGTGATGTCATAGGTGAGAAATGTGTTTGCATGGATGATGGTGCCCTTGTGTTTAATGATTCTGCAAAGAAAGAGGCTTGGAAATGCCATTATGAAAGACTTCTGAATGTGGAGAATGAGTGGGAAGAGGAGAGTCTGCCAAAGGTTGACCCAACTGAGGGACCAACTACCAGAATTGACAATTCCCTGGTAGATAAAGCACCTGGCCCATCAGGAATCACCGCTGAGATGCTCAAAATATCGGGTGGTATGGGTTATGGTCTTGTCACTTGCATCATAAATCAGGTAGTTCATGAAGGAGTCATACCCAATGACTGATGTAGCAGCACCATAGTCAACTGCTACAAGGGTAAAGGTGATGCTTTAGATAGAAATAACTATAGGAGTATCAAATTATTGGATCAGGTGATGAGAGTTACAGAGAGGGTCATAGCCCAACAAATTAGGGAGAGAATCAGCTTAGATGAGATGCAGTTTGGGTTTGTTCCAGGGAAAGCACCACTGATGCTATATTTCTGGTAAGACAGCTGCAGGAGAAATACCTAGCCAAAGATAAACCTCTGTATTTGGCCTTTGTTGACTTGTCAATGAGGAAACTGGGGATAGATGAGTGGTTGGTAAAAGGTGTACAGGGATGCTGTCAGTAAGGTGAGGGTTGGCAACTAGTATAGTGAAAAATTCAGAGTAGAAGTAGGGGTTCACCAAGGATCAGTCCTCAGCCCCCTCTTATTCATTATAGTCCTCCAGGCAATAACAGAGGAATTCAAGACAGGCTTCCCCTGGAGCTCCTCTATGCTGATGATGTCATGTTAGGCAAAAGTGCTTAGCAGCATTTCATCTGTCTTTAGATTCTGAGTTCAAATTCTGTTGGGGTCAACTCTGCCTTTTATCGTTTCGGGGTCAATAAAATGAGTACCCATTGAACATTGAAGTTGATCTAATCAACTTACACCCTCCCCTGAACTTGCTGGCCCTGTGCCAAAATTTGAAATTGATATCTAGGTGGTGCCTCATGTTTCTGAAGTCAAATGTAGCCGAAGTTAAAAGTTATAGGCACCAGCAATACAGTCTCTGCTGAAGGATTAATGGCCTATAGTCTATCAATGTCACTACACTGTGACAAAGCAAAAAAATACTAAACACTAGGAGTTGACAAGTAAGCAGCTAAGTGGTTACTTGAGCTGCTGAAAATAATGGCCAAATCTCCTTAAAATCACACCCTATGGCTTTGGGAAAGAAAAGGATACATCGGATAATGTAATCCAATATAATCATTAAAAGACATGTTGATTGTGATTGGAATGGTTTTGATCATAGTTCTGCTGGATAATAGTTGGTCACAGTTGAAAAAGCAATAGTGCTTGAAAACTTTATTTATTTAGTCAACACAATGTAGTTGTATTACTTTTTTCCTAAATTCAAAATTGCAAGTTGCATTTACAAGTATCTCATAACTTCATCCAAGTGGAAATTTCAAAGAAAATTAAAAAGAGTAAGGAGAAAGAAAGAAAGAAAAAAATAAACTGGAATTCCTATTTCTTGCAGGTTCTTTTTTCTTTATATTGGTTATTATTATTATTATTATTATTATTATGATTATTATTTTTTGTTTAATTCACTCTTCCTCTACTTTAAGTACAACTATTCTTTGTTGTCCTGATGTAATTCAAGATAGAAAAGATTGCTATTAAGATCAGAACCAAGCGGAATGCTTTCTATGTCATGTATTTAGGTGGACATCACATGTGTTGATTAAAGCAATATTAAATGTTTCTGTGAAACTAGATGCAACTGCAAAAGCATGTCTATTAACAATATCAAAAGACATGCAGAGTAGCATTGATATCTAGTAACACGAAGAGATAGCAAAGTAATGGTTGCCAAGAGGCAAGATTATATAACACTAATCTAACAAAAGAATTCCTTGAGTTAATGCTTGTTTTAATATAGCTTTTGAATGTCAAAATTATGAAGTCCAGAGATGCCATCCATATAAAAAAACAATGGGTAAATTAGTGCTCACATTGCATTAGGAATTAAAAAGTTAATTAGAAATACCAAAAATTTATCAATGTAGTGAACAAATATTTATCAATGACTAATATTATTAATATTTTTCTCCCAGCAAGTATGGGAGGCAACTCTGAATATATTTAAGTATTATTCTGATCTCATCAACAAAGCATAACTTTTACTGTATTTCCTGAAGTGATAATTATTGAAGAAGCAGAAATGTAAACCAGTCAAGCACTGGGGTTGATGTAATTGACTAGTCCCCTTCTCCCAGATTTTAGGACTTGTGCCTATAGTAAAAAGGGTTATCATCAATTTTCTATTACAAATAATTCACATACACACCAAAGCCACTAAGAAAAGCACAAACAATTTCACATTTCCTTGAAGTGTTGGGTCTTTAGTGCATTCTTTATGATCAAGTAAAATTATTTCAATAACATCATTAATGTAACAATTTTTCAGTTGACTGGACTATGCTGTTTTTTTATTCATATAAGAAAGTCTTATTGCTATGAACCAACACCTGAGCTGCTCAATGTCCTATAAGTTTGTTACTGTCTTAAGTTTGACATCTTAAAAAGATTATGTTCATGTTTGTTTTACATCTGTTTTTCTATGCTAGCATGAATATATATTATTGAGGTCTTGTTTTACAGCAGAGTACTCTTCCTGTCACTAATCCTTCCCTGTTTTTCAAATTAGGGATTTTTCATTTACTAATCTTAATGATTAAACTTAAAATGAATAGCTATAGGTAGAATGACAGGGAGAAAAGTAAAACACAGTAAGAACAAAACAAGAGACAGGTATGTCAGGTTAGCCTGCTTACAGGTATACAATGAGCTTGCTCAGAAGAGCAGAGGTTGTTACAGTTGACCAAGAATATGTAGAGAGATAAGATGGTATATCAGTGCCATCTTAGTTTATTGTTCAGTGAGGCTCTACTAATCAGTTAAACCAATAACTTTTGGATAAGGGCTTTGTGTGTTTAGCAGCTGCATCTCATAGAGCAACCATTGGGAATGGTGAGGTTATTAAAACCTAGATGTTTTAGTTGCAAGTTGTCCAGTATTAGAAATGCCAGTACGATTGTTTTTTTAACCTTTTAGCACTTAAATCGGCCCTCTCCGGTCAAATTATTCTGCCACGTTTACATTTAAACTGGCCAGATTCAACACCTCACACTTGCCCAACAATGTCATTCTCAAAATAAACAATAACACCATTGAAATTTCAAAGCTATGAGATAATGTATGATTAATTCAAAATGATGTAAATATTTTAGCCTTACATTTGACAAAATAATCTGAATGCTAAAGGATTAAAATGTGCAGTTGAGTGTGTCTTTGTCCTGATGAAAAAGAAAAGGTTGACATGGTGCCATTACAGGATGTTTTTAAAGTCTCCGTTCATGGAAGCAGAACAAATTTAATGTGATGTGTTTAGGTTGCCTGTGAATGATGTTTGTGTGGAGGGTTAAGGTAGAGTGAACAGTAATATCATTTGTGCAGCAAGTAAATTGTTAAAATAGATGACAAAGAATATGAGAAAACAACCTAAAGTTCATAGAAAGTTGATCAGAGAAAAAACTGCGATAATATGACCTAACAGAAAGATACCAATCCCCAAATGGAGCAATAGTCAAAATCCAATATACAGGTGGGCACACAGTAAAAATTATTGAAAGTATTACACAAAGATTCTCAGCAAATAAATTTACAAGTTAATTTCCTGTAAGGGATAGAAAAAGAATTTGCAAAGATACAATACCATATTATTTAAAATTCTATTCTGCCAAAAAATTTAAGACATTAAATGTACTTAAGTCATAACTAATCTAATTACAACTAATAATGTGGCTATTATCTTCTCTCCAGCATTCTCTGTTTACAACAATGAACATCCTAGGGATCAAGGTGGCATGACAATGTATTCCTTTCTTTCTCCTTTCTTTAAGGTTTCAGATTGTGCTCTAGTAAACTATACCCTATCCCACCAAGTAGAAAAATAAAACTAAAATATTAGGAGTGGTTTATTCCATCAACAACAGTCATTAAGCCACTTGCAAAAATTGTCTGCTGGATATAAAAATATATATAAATAAGTAAAAAACAAACAAACAAACTAATACTACAACAATAATGATCATACACATGTTTATAGTGAGTATTCACAAATACTATTATTTGCAAGAGAGGAAATGTGTAGACTGCTCATTTAAATGTGGGTGTTTCATAACATGGTTTTGATTTTTCCCACAATATTCTTCTGGGGGAAGTGTGTATGAGTGAATGTATATTAGTATATATATATATATTTAAGGGTTGCTAAGTACGTTTGGCAATTACGCAAATAGAAATTTTCACTGAATCTATATTTAATGTCATATTTAATATGACACCTATATTATATACACACATACACACATATATGTCAAAATGACATGCTAATAATATCTGTATATATTATGTGTGTGAATGTGTGTGCACATATATATATGAGTGCTTATGTTCATATGTATATATGCGTACACATATATAATTTTCTTCATTACTCTCTCCATTTACACACTCTCACAACAATAAAGTTGTTCCTTCTATCATACTTTAACTTCTCTTAAATGCCTCAGCTAAAGTCATCACTCTCACTTCTATTCTCTCTTTTAGAAATTTTGGGAGGAGAGCGGTCAGTCTTGCAATTTACAAAGAATGTTTTAGTCTTCCTGAGCGCAAAACAACTTCTATAGTACTGGTGCCATGAAAAAGTGCACCCAGTATACTCTGTAGAGCGGTGGTGCTTGAAAGGTCATCCAACTATAGAAACCATGACAAAATTGAGATATTTAAGTGAGATATGGTTCCTTCAACTTGATGAATTCTTTCAAATCATCCAGCTAATGCATTTTTTATGTCCAGCACCAGTGAGGTTGCCATGCAGCTTGCAAGACTACAAACACTGAGAGAATTGGCTTTATGCTGCGAGAAGGTTTTAAAGTATGAGAGATGGGGCCAGGACAGAGCAGGTTTCTTGCTGTAGAGGAGCCACATTTTAGAAGAGGGGGAAGGGAGTGATCTGGGTGGAGTGAGGAGGAGATAAAAATGGTGGTGATGAAGCATCTGCATGAACCTTCAAGGTAGGTGTGTAGAAGTGAATGGGGGACGAACTGAAAGTATGACAGGTGGAACCTTCAAAAGTGTATGGGAGAGTGAGAGATGGAGAATGGGTGGAGCAGTGAATATAATGAATGAAAAACAAGCATTGAGAGGATGATAAGTAAGGGAGGTAGGAAAGAGTAGGTGACAACTGTAGAGGTTTGATAGGGTTGCAGAATGGATGTAGTGGATAGTGGATATGGGGTGGTGAGGTGATCGATGATGATATGATATAATAGACAGGGGAAAGATGAGAGAGAGAGTGATAACACACTATTATGTATGACCATCTTTTATGTTTTTTTGCCTCTTTCTCATGAGTCTCACAATGATGAAGACATACATCAGTATGACAAGACTAAGACTCCACCTCCTGTTCAGCAATAGCACTTGAGCAGAGGGTTGGCTGTAAGAGCAACCAGAGAAGTACAACTTTTGTTTATATCACACCTTCCACATATCATTACAAGTGAGGAAACTCTTGCAGACACATATATGATGTTCTGACCATTAAAAAGAAAAGGTCCACTGCTTGAGGATGCAAGGTGTTCAAGCTTTGTCATGCACCAGAAAAAAGGAAACAATGAAGAGGCACAAAAAGTATGAATACATCAGATTTTGTAGCAATAAATGTATGTGTGACACAAGTTTACGAAGCCATTAAATGAGGAAAAATGAACTAGAAAAATAAAAAGATGGCTAGACATTACAAACAGCATAAATTTCAAATAAAAGTATTTTTTCTCTCATACGCATTTACATATGCATGCAAATACACACCTATACAAGCATATCATATATTCACACTATGTATGTATGTATGTATGTATGTATGTATGTGTGTGTGTGTATATATATATATATATATATATATATATATATATATATATGGCAAGAAGAAAATGGAGGGAATCCAGAGGTAGTATTCATCAGGTGTTAGACATTATATTATGTCTATTTATTTATTTTAAACAGTTCAGATAATATATATAAGTACAAGTGTAAAGTACTAGTAATTTCTTCTTTCTCTATTTTAGAAGTTACTAGTACTTTACACATGTATTTACATATATTATCTGAACTGTTTAAAATAAATAAATAGACGTATACTACCTCTGGATTCCCTCCATTTTCTTCTTGCCATATAAATGAAGGGTAAAACCACTTATTACCCTCACCTAATTATTATACTCAGTAGTGTAATTGCTACACAATAACCAGCACTTGTGTATTAATTATTCTACCAGAAGTATCTTGGATAGATACTATCCCTTATCTGGTTGGATTCACAACCTCTAACTCTCTTTGAATTATATATATATATATATATATATATATATATATATATACACACACACACACA